>NW_025749258.1:0-26218 GCF_021184085.1 Oncorhynchus gorbuscha
CCTTATTGACTTGAAGTCCGTTTTGAATGTCATGTTTTGTCTTATATTGTCTTGTCATTTTGCTTTTCCTTCTGTTCGTTTTCCCCCTGCTGGTCTTTTTAGGTTCGCTCCCTTTTCTCTCTCCTCTCTCTCTCTCTTCTCTCTATCGTTCCGTTCCTGCTCCCAGCTGTTCCTATTCCCCTAATCAATCATTTAGTCTTCCCACACCTGTTCCCTATCTTTTCCCCTGATTAGAGTCCCTATTTCTCCCCTTGTTTTCCGTTTCTGTCCTGTCGGATCCTTGTATATTGTTCACCGTGCTGTGTCTTTGTATCGCCCTGTCGTGTCGTGTTTCCCTCAGATGCTGCGTGGTGAGCAGGTGTCTGAGTCTGCTACGGTCAAGTGCCTTCCCGAGGCAACCTGCAGTTTATTATCGAGTCTCCAGTCAGTTCTCGTGATTACGAGTGGAATTGTTTTTTATGCTTTATTTACCGCTCCGATTTGTCTAGGAGTATTGCTATTTCCTTATACTGGATTAAAGACTCTGTTTTCGCCAAGTCGCTTTTGGGTCCTCATTCACCTGCATAACAGAAGGATCCGACCAAAGAATGGACCCAGCGACTACAGACGCTCGTAACACTGCCGTCGAGATCCAAGGAGCCATGCTCGGCAGACACGAGCAGGAATTGTCTGCTGCTCGTCATGCCATGGAGAACCTGGCCGCTCAGGTTTCCGACCTCTCTGGACAGTTCCAGAGTCTTCGTCTCGTGCCACCTGTTACTTCCTGGTCTGCCGAGCCTCCGGAACCTAGGGTTAATAACCCACCTTGCTACTCCGGGCAGCCCAAGGAGTGCCGCTCCTTTCTCACCCAGTGTGATATTGTGTTCTCTCTCCAACCCAACACATACTCTAGAGAGAGAGCTCGGGTTGCTTACGTCATTTCACTCCTTACTGGCCGGGCTCGAGAGTGGGGCACAGCTATCTGGGAGGCAAGGGCTGATTGTTCAAACAATTACCAGAACTTTAAAGAGGAGATGATTTGGGTTTTTGACCGTTCAGTTTTTGGTAGGGAGGCTTCTAGGGCCCTGGCTTCCCTATGCCAAGGTGATCGATCCATAACGGATTACTCTATAGAGTTTCGCACTCTTGCTGCCTCTAGTGACTGGAACGAGCCGGGCGCTGCTCGCTCGTTTTCTGGAGGGACTCCACGCAGTGGTCAAAGATGAGATTCTCTCCCGGGAGGTTCCTTCCAGTGTGGACTCTTTGATTGCTCTCGCCATCCGCATAGAACGACGGGTAGATCTTCGTCACCAAGCTCGTGGAAGAGAGCTCGCGTCAACGGTGTTTCCCTGCTCCGCATCGCAACCATCTCCCTCCTCTGGCTCAGAGACTGAGCCCATGCAGCTGGGAGGTATTCGCATCTCGACTAAGGAGAGGGAACGGAGGATCACCAACCGCCGGTGCCTCTATTGCGGATTTGATGGACATTTTGTCAATTCATGTCCAGTAAAAGCCAGAGCTCATCAGTAAGCGGAGGGCTACTGGTGAGCGCTACTACTCAGGTCTCTCCATCTAGATCCTGTACTACTATGTCGGTCCATCTACGCTGGACCGGTTCGGGTGCTACATGCAGTGCCTTGATAGACTCTGGGGCTGAGGGTTGTTTCATGGACGAAGCATGGGCTCGGAAACATGACATTCCTTTCAGACAGTTAGACAAGCCTACGCCCATGTTCGCCTTAGATGGTAGTCATCTTCCCAGTATCAGATTTGAGACACTACCTTTAACCCTCACAGTATCTGGTAACCACAGTGAGACTATTTCTTTTTTGATTTTTCGTTCACCTTTTACACCTGTTGTTTTGGGTCATCCCTGGCTAGTATGTCATAATCCTTCTATTAATTGGTCTAGTAATTCTATCCTATCCTGGAACGTTTCTTGTCATGTGAAGTGTTTAATGTCTGCCATCCCTCCCATTTCTTCTGTCCCCACTTCTCAGGAGGAACCTGGCGATTTGACAGGAGTGCCGGAGGAATATCATGATCTGCGCACGGTCATCAGTCGGTCCCGAGCCAACTCCCTTCCTCCTCACCGGTCGTATGATTGTAGTATTGATCTCCTTCCGGGGATCACTCCTCCTCGGGGTAGACTATACTCTCTGTCGGCTCCCGAACGTAAGGCTCTCGAGGATTATTTGTCTGTGTCTCTTGACGCCGGTACCATAGTGCCTTCTTCCTCTCCGGCCGGGGCGGGGGTTTTTTTTGTTAAGAAAAAGGACGGTACTCTGCGCCCCTGCGTGGATTATCGAGGGCTGAATGACATAAGGGTTAAGAATCGTTATCCGCTCTTTTCATGTCTCCTCCGTTACTTTTCTCGGTTCCGTTATTTCCGCTGAAGGCATTCAGATGGATTCCGCTAAGGTCCAAGCTGTCAGTGAGTGGCCCGTTCCAAGGTCACGTGTCGAGTTGCAGCGCTTTCTAGGTTTCGCTAATTTCTATCGGCGTTTCATTCGTAATTTCGGTCCGAGGTTGACGCCCAGAGGTAGGCGTGGGAGCCAGTCTCAGACTCGGCATGCCCAGTCTGACGATAAGGTTCATCCTTGCGCTTATTTTTCTCATCGCCTGTCGCCATCTGAACGCGCAACTATGATGTGGGTAATCGCGAACTGCTCGGCCATCCGCTTGGCCCTAGGCGAATGGCGACAGTGGTTGGAGGGGGCGACCGTCTTTGTCGTTTGGACAGACCATAAGCAGTCCTTTGAGTACATCCGTTCTGCCAAACGACTTAATGCTCGTCAAGCCGTTGGCGCTATTTTTCGCCTCGTTTCGAGTTTGTGATTTCTTACCGTCCGGGTAGCAAGAACACCAAGCCTGGATGCCTTATCCCCGTCTTTTTAGTTCTTCTGTGGCTTCTACTGGATCCCGAGGGGATTCTTCCTTATGGGCGTGTTGTCAGGTTGACAGTCTGGGGAATTGAAAGACAGGTTAAGCAAGCACTCACGCACACTGCGTCGCCGCGCGCTTGTCCTAGTAACCTTCTTTCGTCCCTGTTTCCACTCGTCTGGCTGTTCTTCAGTGGGCTCACTCTGCCAAGTTAGCTGGTCATCCCGGTGTTCGAGGCACTCTTGCTTCTATTCGCCAGCGCTTTTGGTGGCCGACTCAGGAGCGTGACACGCGCCGTTTCGTGGCTGCTTGTTCGGACTGCGCGCAGACTAAGTCAGGTAACTCTCCTCCTGCCGGTCGTCTCAGACCGCTCCCATTCCTTCGACCATGGTCTCACATCGCCCTAGACTTCATTACCGGTCTGCCTTTGTCTGCGGGGAAGACTGTGATTCTTACGGTTGTCGATAGGTTCTCTTAAGGCGGCACATTTCATTCCTCTCGCTAAACTTCCTTCCGCTAAGGAGACGGCACAAATCATCATCGAGAATGTGTTCAGAATTCATGGCCTCCCCCTCGTTAGACGCCGTTTCAGACAGAGGTCCGCAATTCACGTCACAGTTTTGGAGGGAGTTCTGTCGTTTGATTGGTGCGTCCGTCAGTCTCTCTTCCGGGTTTCATCCCCAGTCTAACGGTCAAGCAGAGAGGGCCAATCAGACGATTGGTCGCATACTACGCAGCCTTTTTCAGAAACCCCGCGTTTGGGCAGAACAGCTCCCCTGGGCAGAATACGTCACAACTCGCCTCCTTCGTCTGCTACCGGTTATCTCCGTTTCAGAGTAGTCTGGGTTACCAGCCTCCTGTTCTCATCCCAGCTTGCAGAGTCCAGTGTCCCCTCCGCCCAAGCGTTTGTCCAACGTTGTGAGCGCACCTGGAGGAGGGTGAGGTCTGCACTTTGCCGTTACAGGGCACAGACTGTGAGAGCCGCCAATAAACGTAGGATTAAGAGTCCAAGGTATTGTTGCGGCCAGAGAGTGTGGCTTTCCACTCGCAACCTTCCTCTACGACAGCTTCTCGTAAGACTGACTCGGGGTTCATTGGTCCGCTCCGTGTCTCCCAGGTCGCCAATCCCAGCACGCTGTGCGACTGCTTCTTCCGCGACATCTGTCGCGCCCATCCTGTCTTCCATGTCTCCTGTGTCAAGCCCTCTCTTCGCACCCCCGTCTGTCTTCCCTCCCCTCCCGTCCTTGTCGAGAGCGCACCTATTTACAAGGTACGTAGGATCATGGACATGCTCGGGGACGGGGTCACCAATACTTAGTGGATTGGGAGGGTTACGGTCCTGAGGGAGAGGAGTTGGGTTCCGTCTCTGGGACGTGCTGGACCGTTCACTGATTGATGATTTCTCCGTTGCCGCCAGGATTCCTCTCGAGTGCGCCAGGAGGCTTCGGTGAGTGGGGGTACTGTCATGTTTTGTCTTATATTGTCTTGTCATTTTGCTTTTCCTTCTGTTCGTTTTCCCCTGCTGGTCTTTTTTTAGGTTCGCTCCCTTTTTCTCTCCTCTCTCTCTCTCTTCTCCCCATCGTCCGCCTCCTGCTCCCAGCTGTTCCTATTCCCCTAATCAATCATTTAGTCTTCCCACACCTGTTCCCTATCTTTTTCCCCTGATTAGAGTCCCTATTTCTCCCCTTGTTTTCCGTTTCTGTCCTGTCGGATCCTTGTATATTGTTCACCGTGCTGTGTCTTTGCATCGCCTGTCGTGTCGTGTTTCCCCCAGATGCTGCGTGGTGAGCAGGTGTCTGAGTCTGCTACGGTCAAGTGCCTTCCGAGGCAACCTGCAGTTTATTATCGAGTCTCCAGTCAGTTCTCGTGATTACGAGTGGAATTGTTTTTTATGCTTTATTTACCGCTCCGATTTGTCTAGGAGTATTGCTATTTCCTTAAACTGGATTAAAGACCTGTTTTCGCCAAGTCGCTTTTGGGTCCTCATTCACCTGCATAACATTCAATGCAGATAAAACTAAGAACATTTTGTTCTCTAGAGTGCATAAAAATAACTTTATGATTTAAGCATACAGTGCCTTCTGAAAGTACTCAGATCACTTGACTTTTTCCACATTTTGTTATGTTACAGCCTTATTATAAAATGTATTCATTATTTTCCTCATCAATCTACACCCAATAAAGACATAAAGACAAAGCAAAAACAGGTTTTTATAAATTTGTGCAAATTTATAAAATAAAAAATGGAAACCCATTTACATAATTATTCAGACCCTTTGACTCAGTACTTTGTTGAAACACCTTTGGCAGCGATTACAGCCTCGAATCTTCTTGGGTATGATGCTACAAGTTGGCACACCTGTATTTGTGGAATTTCTCCCATTCTTCTCTGCAGATCCTCTCAAGCTCTGTCAGTTTGGATGGTGAGTGTCACTGCACAGCTATTATCAGGTCTCCAGAGATGTTCGATCGGGTCAAGTCCGGGGCTCTGGCTGGGCCACTCAAGGACATTCAGAGACTTGTCCAGAAGCCAGCCCTGCGTTGACTTGGCTGTGTGCTTAGGGTCTTTGTCCTGTTTAGACATTTGAGTTCCCACATCCTGTTTCAGGAATTCCTTTGGTCTCTACTGAGTAAATCAGAGTTTAGTTTAGTTTAATAGTCTTAGTTTAGTTTAGTTTAATAGTCTTGCACCTTATTTGTGAATAAAATCTTTAAAACATTACATGAAACATGACATTTTATGTTTTGGTAGAAAGCTGATAAAGATGATAGATGTTTAATGACTGTGTTTTTTCTTTTCTGCTTGCATTTTGGATTTCAATTTGTATGTGTGTATTTTCTGTAATGTATATGTAATTCGTGGTTCATCTGTAAAAGAGACCTTGGTCTCAGTATGACTCCATGATCAAATAAAAGTTCAATAAATAAAATATTCTTATATTTAATATTAATATTATTATAGCCAAGGTGATACACATGTGAGGACCACAGTCATCTGTAACCTGAAGGAGAACAGATTTTAGACACAGTCAGTGGAGACATACTGAGGATAATCTGATATTTTAGGAACTTACCGTAATATAGGTTGGGCACTGAAAGTGCATGCCAAAACTGTCCTTCTTCATGTTGTTGTATTTGCTGGTGGAATAAAAATGCTTTAAATCAAAGTTAGAAACATATTTAAGATGAATAACATTAATATTAATTAAAGAGTAATTAACACAATGCTTTGCATATTTCTGTATTTCCTTACTGTTATTCACATGATTTGAAGTTTATATTTGTGACACTCATTAGTGTTACGGGATTTAGTCACTAGACACTATGCTGTATTTTAAACTCATATGTGCTGATCGATTGACGCCAGACTGGAGGTCCAAGGGACCAAGGACACCGATTGTTGTTGTGTTCTGTGGAAACTGTCACGACCGTCAAAGGAGAGGACCAAGATGCAGCATGGTTTGTGTTCATGATGAAGTTTCAATTACAAAGAAAGCACTGAACACTGAATACAAAAACTATACAAAACAATAAACGAATAACGACCGTGAAGTTTATAATGAGAACTGTGGTGACACAAGCAACTAACATAGACAATCACCCACAAAAACAAACAGTGCAACCCAGGCTACCTAAGCATGATTCTCAATCAGAGACAACTAATGACACCTGCTCTGATTGAGAACCATACTAGGCCGAAACATAAAAATACCCAAAATCATAGAAAAACAAACATAGACTGCCCACCCCAACTCACGCCCTGATCATACTAAATAAATACAAAACAAAGGAAATAAAGGTCAGAACGTGACAGGAACACTGTGCCATTCTCTAGCTGATGACACCATTGTTTTGACTTCCTGGTTCTGTGGAATTAGGATATATACTTCTCGGCAAAGGCCAAGTTAGACATTTTCTGCTAGAGGTCTCCCTGTTTTGTTATTGACTATATCCACAAAAGCGTTTCTCTTTTGTTCACCTGAAAATTCCCTTTACACTCAGACAGGACAGAGAGCCAGCATTGGAACTCATTCAAAACAAAACTAGGTTGTCCATGTTAAGTATGCCATTCTGCAGTGACTTTAGAGAGGAGACATAGAGGACAAAGAGAGGAGACAGAGAGGAGACAGAGAGGAGACAGAGAGGAGACAGAGAGGAGACAGAGGTGGCAGAGAGGAGTTAGAGGAGATAGAGAGGAGACAGAGAGGAGACCGAGAGGAGACAGAGAGGAGACAGAGAGGAGTTTGATAGGAGTTGGAGAGGAGACAGAGAGGATTTAGAAAGGAAACAGAGAAGAGTTAGAAAGGAGACAGAGGAGACCAAGAGGAGTTAGAGGAGACAGAGAGGAGACAGGGAGGAGGCAGAGAGGAGTTATGAGTAAGAGAGGAGTTAGAGTGGAGTTAGAGGAGATGGAGAGGAGTTGGAGAGGAGATGGAGAGGTGACGGAGAGTGGTTGGAGTGGAGTTAGAGAGGAGACAAAGGAATTAGAGGAGTTGGAGAGGAGGCAGAGGAGGCAGAGGAGGCAGAGGAGGCAGAGGAGGCAGAGGAGTTAGAGAGGAGTTAGAGGGGTTAGAGAGGGGTTAGAGGGGACAGAGAGGGGACAGAGAGGGGACAGAGGGGAGTTAGTGGGGAGTTAGTGGGGAGTTAGTGGGGAGTTAGTGGGGAGTTAGTGGGGAGTTAGTGGGGAGTTAGAGAAGAGTTAGGAGTTAGAGGGGAAACAGAGGGGAAACAGAGAGGAGACAGAGAGGAGACAGAGAGGAGACAGAGAGGAGACAGAGAGGAGACAGAGAGGAGTTTGATAGGAGTTGGAGAGGAGACAGAGAGGATTTAGAAAGGAAACAGAGAAGAGTTAGAGAGGAGACAGAGGAGACCAAGAGGAGTTAGAGGAGACAGAGAGGAGACAGGGAGGAGGCAGAGAGGAGTTATGAGTAAGAGAGGAGTTAGAGAGAAGACAGATATTAGTCAGAGAGTAGTTAGAGAGGAGTTAGAGAAACGTTAGAGAGGAGACAGATTAGTCGGAGAGGAGTTAGAGGATTCAGAGAGAAGACAGAGATTAGTCAGAGAGGAGTTAGGAGTTAGAGAGGAGACAAAGAGGAGTTAGAGAGGAGTTCGAGAGGAGACAAAGAGGAGTTAGGGAGGAGTTAGTAGTTAGAGAGACAGAGAGGAGTTAGAGAGGAGACAGAGAGGAGTTAGAGAGTAGACAGAGGAGTTAGAGAGTAGACAGAGGAGTTAGAGAGGACTCAGAGGAGTTAGAGAGGAGACAGAGATTAGTCACAGAGGAGACAGAGAGGGGTTAGAGAGGAGTTAGGAGTTAGAGAGGAGACAGAGAGGGGTTAGAGAGGAGTTAGGAGACAGAGAGGAGTTAGAGTGGAGTTAGAGGAGATGGAGAGGAGTTGGAGAGGAGATGGAGAGGTGACGGAGAGTGGTTGGAGTGGAGTTAGAGAGGAGACAAAGGAATTAGAGAGGAGATGGAGAGGAGTTGGAGAGGAGATGGAGAGGTGACAAAGGAATTAGAGAGGAGTTAGAGGAGTTAGAGGGGGTTAGAGGGGGTTAGAGGGGGTTAGAGAGGGGGTTAGAGAGGGGTTAGAGAGGGGTTAGAGAGGGGTTAGAGGGGACGGAGAGGGGACAGAGAGGGGACAGAGAGGAGTTAGAGAAGAGTTAGGAGTTAGAGGGGAAACAGAGGGGAAACAGAGGGGAGGCAGAGGGGAGGGACAGAGGGGAGATAGGGGAGACAGAGGGGAGACAGAGGGGAGATAGGGGAGACAGAGGGGAGATAGGGGAGACAGAGGGGAGACGGAGAGTAGTTAGAGAGGAGACAGAGAGGAGGCAGAGAGGAGTTGGGAGACAGAGAGGAGGCAGAGAGGAGGCAGAGAGGAGGCAGAGAGGAGTTGGGAGACAGAGAGGAGGCAGAGAGCAGTTAGAGAAGAGTTAGAGAGGAGTTAGAGAGGAGGCAAAGAGGAGTTAGAGGGGAGGCAGAGGGGAGGCAGAGGAGACAGAGAGGAGTTGGGAGACAGAGAGGAGGCAGAGAGCAGTTAGAGAAGAGTTAGAGAGGAGTTAGAGAGGAGTTAGAGAGGAGGCAAAGAGGAGTTAGAGGGGAGGCAGAGGGGAGGCAGAGAGCAGTTAGAGAAGAGTTAGAGAGGAGTTAGAGAGGAGTTAGAGGGGAGACAGAGAGGAGGCAGAGAGCAGTTAGAGAAGAGTTAGAGAGGAGTTAGAGAGGAGTTAGAGAGGAGGCAAAGAGGAGTTAGAGGGGAGGCAGAGGGGAGGCAGAGAGCAGTTAGAGAAGAGTTAGAGAGGAGTTAGAGAGGAGGTAGAGGAGGCAAAGAGGAGTTAGAGGGGAGACAGAGAGGAGGCAGAGAGCAGTTAGAGAAGAGTTAGAGAGGAGTTAGAGAGGAGTTAGAGAGGAGGCAAAGAGGAGTTAGAGACGAAACAGAGAGGAGACAGAGAGGAGGCAGAGAGGAGTTAGAGAGGAGTTAGGAGTTAGAGAGGAGACAGAGAGGAGTTAGAGAGGTGTCAGAGAGAAGACATAGATTAGACAGAGAGGAGATATACGGTTGAAGTCGGACGTTTACATAAACCTTGGCCAAATACATTTAAACTCAGTTTTTCCACAATTCCTGACATTTAATCCAAGTAAAAAATCCCTATTTTAGGTCAATTAGGATCACCACTCTATTTTAAGAATGTGAAATGTCAGAATAATTGTAGAGATAGGGGCCACAGTGTCTCCTGACCCCTCCTGTCTCAGCCTCCAGTATTTATGCTGCAGTAGTTTGTGTCGGTGGGCTAGGGTCAGTTTGTTCAATCTGGAGTACTTCCCCTGTCTTATCCGGTGTCCTGTGTGAATTTAAGTATTCTCTCTCTCTCTCTCTCTCTCTCTCTCTCTCTCTCTCTCTCTCTCTCTCTCTCTCTCTCTCTCTCTCTCTCTCTCTCTCTCTCTCTCTCTCTCTCTCTCTCTCTCTCTCTCTCTCTCTCTCTCTCTCTCTCTGTCTCTCTCTCTCTCTCTCTCTCTCTCTCTCTCTCTCTCTCTCTCTCTCTCTCTCTCTCGTCATGCCTCAGGACTACCTGGCATGATGACTCCTTGCTGTCCCCAGTCCACCTGGCCGTGCTGCTGCTCCAGTTTCAACTGTTCTGCCTGCGGCTATGGAACACTGACCTGTTCACCAGACATGCTACCTGTCCCAGACCTGCTGTTTTCAACGCTCTAGAGACAGCAGGAGAGTTAGAGATACTCCTAATGATCGGCTATGAAAAGCCAACTGACATTTACTCCTGAGGTGCTGACTTGCTGCACCCTCGACAACCACTGTGATTATTATTATTTTACCCTGCTGGTCATTTATGAACATTTGAACATATTGGCCATGTTCTGTTATAATCTCCACCCGGCACAGCCAGAAGAGGACTGGCCACCCCACATAGCCTGGTTCCTCTCTAGGTTTCTTCCTAGGTTCTGGCCTTTCTAGGGAGTTTTTCCTAGCCACCGTGCCTCTACACCTGCATTGCTTGCTGTTTGGGGTTTTAGGCTGGGTTTCTGTACAGCACTTTGAGATATCAGCTGATGTAAGAAGGGCTATACAGAAAATGTCTCCTTCCTGAGCGGTATGACGGCTGCGTGGTCCCATGGGGTTAATACTTGCGTACTATTGTTTGTACAGATGAACGTGGTACCTTCAGGCATTTGGAAATGGCTCCCAAGGATGAACCAGAATTGTGGAGGTCTGCAATTCTTTTCTGAGGTCTTTGCTGATTTCTTTTCATTTTCGTGTCAAGCAAAGAGGCACTGAGTTTGAAGGTAGGCCTTGAAATGCATCCACAGGTACAACTCCAATTGACTCAAATTATGTCAATTAGCCTATCAGAAGCTTCTAAAGCCATGACATCATTTTCTGGAATTTTCCAAGCGGTTTAAAGGCACAGTCAACTTAGTGTATTTTAACTTCTGATCCACTGGAATTGTGATACAGTGAATTATAGATGGAATAATCTGTCTGTAAACAATAGTTGGAAAATGTACTTGTGTCTTGCACAATGTAGATGTCCTAATCGACTTGCCAAAACTATAGTTTGTTAACAGGAAATTTGTAGAGTGGTTGAAAAATTAGTTTTAATGACTCCAACCTAAGTGTATGTAAACTTCCGACTTCAACTGTAGGTTCTACATGACATTATCAGCGTGAGCACTTGTCTAACTAAGCTCTCGTTCCATTCCTCCATGTCAGGACTATCTCCTATCACACCAACCACCTCCAACATAACATGTATTGTATGTAAGCATGGGGTGGGTGTCGGTGTGGGTGTGGGTGTCTGTTCTGTTCTGCTTGTTTGAGCTCCTAGGATTCCAGTGTGCATTCTTAATGTATAGCTGCTAATTGCACATAAGTGGCTGGCTTGTCACATAACGTACTGTTCTCTACCGGGCTGTGTGTTAGCAACGGTATATTTACATCTCCCCCGCTATGCTTGTAGACCTGCTGAGCAGGGCTGTCTGCTTTACAGCAGACTCTCAGATTCCTCTAGCCCTGTGTCATGGCTAGGGTGAGCTTGGAGTGGGGATTACAATTGGCAGGACAGGGAGGGAGGGAGGGAAGGAGGGAGGGAGGGGGTGAAACAAAGTGCTGGGCAGCTGTGTTCGATTGGTCGATGGGAGGTCCTTGGATTTAGATTCCATTCTAGTGCTACATCTGCCATGAATAGACATTCTAGTTCCTTCTATAAATATCTGGCTGAGGGAGGTGTGTGGGGGGGGACAGGGCGTTAGGGTTGAGTAGGGAGGGCCAGTGACAGTGTTGACGAGAGGTGGGCGGTTGCTGTGTGCATAAAAGCCTTCGGCCGAGGAGCACTATCATTGGATGTTTGAGAGAGACCAACCAAAGTCAGTCAGCCAGTCAGCCAGCCAGCCAGTCAGCCAGTCAGCCAGTCAGCCAGCCAGTCAGTCAGTCAGTCAGCCAGCCAGCCAGCCAGTCAGCCAGCCAGCCAGCCAGTCAGCCAGTCAGCCAGTCAGCCAGCCCACAGCTCTTCTACTGGTACAGTACTACTCCTCTTCCTCCAGCAACCATGACAGAGAGACATATCCCCTTCAGCCTGCTCCGCACCCCCAGCTGGGACCCCTTCCGTGACTGTTACCAGGGCAGCCGGCTCTTTGACCAGGCCTTCGGCATGCCGGCCCTCCCTGAGGAGTTCCCCACCTTCCCCAGCACCCACTGGCCCGGCTACATGCGCCCATCTGCCCTTAGCCCTGACATGTCCACTGCTGGATTCATACCCTCCATGATGCCCCAGAGCCCTGTGATGTCCCCCCTGCATAGTGCCATGATGCAGGCTGCCATGATGCCCCAGGCCGCGGTGATGCCCCAGGCTCCCATGATGGCTCAGGCTGGGGCAGCATCGTACGCCCTTGCCCTCTCCCGCCAGCTCAGCTCTGGCATGTCTGAGATCAAGCAGACTCAGGAGACCTGGAAGGTCACTCTGGACGTCAACCACTTCTCCCCTGAGGAGCTGGTGATCAAGACCAAGGATGGCGTGGTGGAGATCACTGGTGAGTAGCTCATATCTGGAGATCTCTTTGTGTGTCTGTTTCTGGCTATGTCTCTGTCTCTGTCTGTCTCTGTCAGTCTGTCTCTGGCTCTAACTGTCTCTATTTGTCTCTGTCTCTGTCTGTCTCTGTCTGTCTCTTTCTCTATCTCTGTCTGTCTCTATTCTGTCTCTGTCTCTGTCTGTCTCTGTCTCTGTCTCTTTATCTGTCTGTCTCTGTCTCTGTCTTTCTCTATCTCTGTCTGTCTCTATCTCTGTCTCTGTCTGTCTCTTTCTCTATCTCTGTCTGTCTCTATCGCTGTCTGTCTCTATCTCTGTCTGTTTCTGTCTCTGTCTCTTTATCTGTCTGTCTCTATCGCTGTCTGTCTCTATCTCTGTCTGTTTCTGTCTCTGTCTCTTTATCTGTCTGTCTCTATCGCTGTCTGTATCTATCTCTGTCTGTCTCTGTCTGTCTCTGTCTCTGTCTCTTTATCTGTCTGTCTCTGTCTCTGTCTTTCTCTATCTCTGTCTGTCTCTATCTTTGTCTCTGTCTGTCTATCTCTGTCTGTCTCTATATCTGTCTCTATGTCTTGTTTCTGTCTGTCTCTTTATCTGTCTGTCTCTATCTCTGTCTGTCTCTGTCTGTCTCTATCTCTGACTGTCTCTGTCTATCTCTATCTGTCTCTGTATCTGTCTCTGTCTCTGTCTTTCTCTGCTTCTGTCTCTATTTGTCTCTCTATATCTGTCTATGTCGCTGTCTGTCTCTATCTCTGTCTGTCTCTGTCTGTCTCTATCTCTGTCTGTCTCTGTCTGTCTCTGTCTGTCTCTGTCTGTCTCTGTCTGTCTCTATCTCTGTCTGTCTCTATCTCTGTCTGTCTCTATCGCCAATTTGTAAGTCGCTCTGGATAAGAGTGTCTGCTAAATGACTTAAATGTAAATGTAAATGTATCTCTATATCTGTTTTCTATCTCTGTCTCTGTAAGTCTGGCCTCGCCATTAGTAAAAATAAGATTTTTTTTCCCAGTAATAACACCCACCAGAGGTCGAAATAGTCTTGAAAACGTTTGACAGTGATGGAAATCAAATGCCCTTTCCAACTGGTTCATTCTGGCGCCGGCCATGAAATCAGGACAAAGGAGTGAGAATTTTGGTGGCCACTGGCCAATGATGGTTACAATTGAAATCAGCTGTGCGGGTGATTTTAGTGCGTATTGATATTTTAACGAGAGAGAACCTTGTTTTAGTACGCTGGCCAACTCTCCATGCAACAGTCCCCATGAGTTTCAATGGGTATACACACGTAACTACCAAAATAAAGGAAACACCAACATCAAGTGTCTTAATAGGGCGTTGGTCCACCACCAACCAGAACAGCTTCAATGCACCTTGGAATAGATTCTACAAGTGTCTGCAACTCTATTGGAGGGATGTGACACCTCTTCAACGACAAATTCCATGATCTGGTGTTTTGTTGATGGTGGAGGAAAACATTGTCTCAGGCG
The DNA here is from genome assembly GCF_021184085.1 of Oncorhynchus gorbuscha. Lineage (NCBI taxonomy): Eukaryota > Metazoa > Chordata > Actinopteri > Salmoniformes > Salmonidae > Oncorhynchus > Oncorhynchus gorbuscha. The sequence goes on from NW_025749258.1 coordinate 13,875, forward strand.
CCACTCCAGAATCTCCCGTAAAGTGTTTAATTGGGTTGAGATCTACTGACTGACTCACACACACACACACGCACGCACGCACGCACGCACGCACGCACGCACGCACGCACGCACGCACGCACACACACACACACACACACACACACACACACACACACACACACACACACACACACACACACACACACACACACTCTAAACCCCCATGCTCATTTGAGACCCCTCTTTCAAAGTTTTTATTGATGACCCAAAGCATGACGGGATGTTAATTTCCTAAATAACTCTGGAACCACACCTGTGTGGAAACACCTGCTTTGTCCCTAATTTACTCAAGTGTTTCCTTTATTTTGGCAGGTACATATATATGACCTGCATTTAAGGGTTAAGGCCCTGGTTAATGGCCCTGGGTTAAGGCCCTGGTTAATGGCCCTGGGTTAAGGCCCTGGTTAATGGCCCTGGGTTAAGGCCCTGGTTAAAGGCCCTGGTTAAATGCCATGGGTTAAGGCCCTGGTTAAAGGCCCTGGTTAAAGGCCCTGGTTAAAGGCCCCCTGGTTAAAGGCCCTGGTTATTGGCCCTGGTTAAAGGCCCTGGTTAAAGGCCCCCTGGTTAAAGGCCCTGGTTAAAGGCCCTGGTTATTGGCCCTGGTTAAAGGCCCTGGTTAAAGGCCCTGGTTAAAGGCCCTGCTTAAAGGCCCTGGTTAAAGGCCCCCTGGTTAAAGGCCCTGGTTAAAGGCCCCCTGGTTAAAGGCCCTGGTTATTGGCCCTGGTTAAAGGCCCTGGTTAAAGGCCCTGGTTAAATGCCCTGGTTAAATGCCCTGGTTAAAGGCCCTGGTTAAAGGCCCTGGTTAAATGCCCTGGTTAAATGCCCTGGTTAAATGCCCTGGTTAAAGGCCCTGGTTAAAGGCCCCCTGGTTAAAGGCCCTGGTTAAAGGCCCTGGTTTAATGCCCCCTGGTTATTGGCCCTGGTTATTGGCCCTGGTTAAAGGCCCTGGTTAAATGCCCTGGTTAAATGCCCTGGTTAAAGGCCCTGGTTAATGGCTCTGGTTAAAGGCCCCCTGGTTAAAGGCTCTGGTTAAAGGCCCTGGTTATTAAAGATCATTTCACAGTCTCTCCCCAGTGTTGATGAATGCCTGTTTAAAGGTCCTTTCACACCCTCTCTCTTCGGTGTTGTGGTCCTGTGGGAAAGGGGGGACAGGTCCCTTTGGCAAACTCCTTTCAGCAGCTCAGCTGTCATCATAGCAAACAGATATGCTGTGAGGTAACAGGGCAGGGCAGGGTAATTTCATGCCTGGCATGTAGGGACCTGGTTTAAAAACCAGTCAAAAAATAGATTCTACAAGTGTCTGCAGTCAAAACCAGTCAAAAAAGTAAGTCATTTTAGGCAACGAAATGGACAAAAAGGGGCGGATCCTTAAGAGGTTGAGTTAGCGCCTCCGTGTAACGTGTAGCATGTAGCGTGTCAAAGGGGACATGGATAAACGGTACCGACACCAGGCAAGTGGGACAGGGAGGGGGGGGGGGGGGGTGGGGGGGGGGGCGGCATGACTTCTATTCTCAGCCCCTCGTAAAACAGAACAGATGGTCACTCCTAAAGAGTGAACCAGTAGCTCCCTTGATAGTGTTGAAGTATCAGGGGAACTTTCAGACAGAGAGAGAGGCAACAGCAACACATAGAGAGAGCATGTGTTCTTACTCAAACAAACTCTGGATGAGCTGGGCGTGGTGTGTGAGAGAGTGCTAAGACCGGTGTGTGAGAGAGTGCTAAGACCGGTGTGTGTGAGAGAGTGCTAAGACCGGTGTGTGAGAGAGTGCTAAGACCGGTGTGTGAGAGAGTGCTAAGACCGTGTGAGAGAGTGCTAAGACCGTGTGTGAGAGAGTGCTAAGACCGGTGTGTGAGAGAGTGCTAAGACCGGTGTGTGAGAGAGTGCTAAGACCGTGTGTGAGAGAGTGCTAAGACCGGTGTGTGAGAGAGTGCTAAGACCGGTGTGTGAGAGAGAGTGCTAAGACCGGTGTGTGAGAGAGTGCTAAGACCGGTGTGTGAGAGAGTGCTAAGACCGGTGTGTGAGAGAGAGTGCTAAGACCGGTGTGTGAGAGAGAGTGCTAAGACCGGTGTGTGAGAGAGTGCTAAGACCGGTGTGTGAGAGAGTGCTAAGACCGGTGTGTGAGAGAGTGCTAAGACCGTGTGTGAGAGAGAGTGCTAAGACGGTGTGTGAGAGAGAGTGCTAAGACCGGTGTGTGAGAGAGAGTGCTAAGACCGGTGTGTGTGAGAGAGTGCTAAGACCGGTGTGTGAGAGAGAGTGCTAAGACCGGTGTGTGAGAGAGAGTGCTAAGACCGGTGTGTGTTTGTGTCCACAGGCAAGCATGAGGAGAGGAAGGACGAACATGGATTCGTGTCCAGATGCTTCACCAGGAAATACACGTAAGTGACATCAACATCATTGTTTCACAACAGCAATAAAACTGTACTGTTGTCAAAGAACCTGGACGACTGAGCAACAAATAAATAAATCCACTGTTGCATGACGTGTTGTTACAATTTGTCGCCATGACGAAATAGGAATCGTTAAAAAAAAAATATGACGTAGAGCCTCTGTCAATGACTGGACAAAATAATAAATGTCTCTCCCATTTGCTTCGGAGATTAAGTTGACTCGGACTCCTTTTAACAACTAAAATCCATCAAGCCTGTAGACAGTTGATTGGTCAAGCCTGTAGAGGGTTGATTGGTCAAGCCTGTGGACGATAGATTGGTGAAGCTATACGGTTAATTGGTCAAGCCTGTAGAGTGTTGATTGGTCAAGCCTGTAGAGAGTTGATTGGTCAAGCCTGTAGAGGGTTGATTGGTCAAGCCTGTAGAGAGTTTATTGGTCAATTATGTAGAGGGTTGATTGGTCAAGCATGTAGAGGGTTGATTGGTCAAGCCTGTGGACGATAGATTGGTCAAGCTATACGGTTGATTGGTCAAGCCTGTAGAGAGTTGATTGGTCAAGCCTGTAGAGGGTTGATTGGTCAAGCCTGTAGAGGGTTGATTGGTCAAGCCTGTAGAGGGTTGATTGGTCAAGCTATACGGTTGATTGGTCACGCCTGTAGAGAGTTGATTGGTCAAGCCTGTAGAGGGTTGATTGGTCAAGCTATACGGTTGATTGGTCAAGCCTGTAGAGAGTTGATTGGTCAAGCCTGTAGAGGGTTGATTGGTCAAGCCTGTAGAGGGTTGATTGGTCAAGCTATACACATATCATGACTCCAGAGTCAACACTACACATATCATGACTCAAGAGTCAACACTACACATATCAGGACTCAAGAGTCAACACCACACATATCATGACTCCAGAGTCAACACTACACATATCAGGACTCAAGAGTCAACACCACACATATCATTAATCTGGAGTCAACACCACACATATCATTAATCTGGAGTCAACACTACACATATCATGACTCCAGAGTCAACACCACACATATCATGACTCAAGAGTCAACACCACACATACCATGACTCCAGAGTCAACACCACACATATCATGACTCAAGAGTCAACACCACACATACCATGACTCCAGAGTCAACACTACACATATCATGACTCAAGAGTCAACATTACACATATCATTAATCTGGAGTCAACACCACACATATCATGACTCCAGAGTCAACACTGTTTTTACTTTATTTTTATTTATCACTTTAGTTCATTTAGTAAATATTTTCCTAACTCTACTTTTCTTAAAACTGCAATTATTGGTTAAGGGCTTGTAAGTAAGCATTTCATGGTAAGGTCTACACCTGTTGTTTTCGGCTCTTGTGACAAATACAATTTGATTTGATCTGAATTACATTAATAAAGAAAATGATCAAATTATGTCTCAATTAATTATTTTATAAACAGCATCCAAATAGTTACCTTCCTTCCTTCCTTGAGTCCTTCCTTGAGTCCTCCTTCCTCCTTCCTCCTGGAGCATAAAACCATTGGCAACAGCTTCCCAATGTATGTGGGGATGTACGATATTCTGACTGTGCTGTTTCCCTAGAGTTTAGACACCAGGAAATCTGAATAAAGTATCAAATGAATGAGATAAGATGAAGATATATCGAGAGTTAAAAGCTCTGTCTGCCTCCAGTCTAGTACTTCATCCCATGAACTGTGGTCTCTTCTCCTTCCTGCTCCAGCCTGCCCCCTATGGCCGACGCTGAGAAGGTGACGTCCACCCTGTCCTCTGAGGGAGTTCTGACCGTGGAGGCTCCTCTGAACAAGCAGGCCATCAAGGCTGCAGAGATCTCCATTCCTGTCATCATGGGCAGCAGTAAGACCAAAACCCTGACGACATGACGATGAGGAAGGGAAGTGGCAATGGGTACCACCACCCTGACGAACATGACGATGAGGAAGAAGAGGAGTGAAGAAACGCCACACACACACACACACACACACACACACACACACACACACACACACACACACACACACACACACACACACACACACACACACACACACACACACACACACACACACACACACTCAGATGATCACACACATTTATCCAAGACACAGAGGAAATTGTGAGACAGGGGGGGGGAGGGTGATAATGCCACATCGGCAATATAGTTACAATAAGCTCTTGAAATGCATCAAGAGAATGTTTCACACTTTCTCACGCCTTGAACATTGTGAGGGAGAAACAAGATACATTTGAGATTGCCCTCGCTTTCATTCAACACCATCCTTCTCTGTCTATCTGTCTGTCTGTCGGTCTGTTAGTTAGTCTCGACTCTCTCTGTAATAAGCTCAGCTCTGCTGTGTGGCTGGCTGTCAACACATCTACACCATCTATCATGCTATATCTCACACTCCAGTAATTACTATCTGCATTTGAATCAGGGAAACAAATCTGTTACACAGACACAGACAGACAGACAGACAGACAGACAGACAGACAGACAGACAGACAGACAGACAGACAGACAGACAGACAGACAGACAGACAGACAGACAGACAGACAGACAGACAGACAGACAGACAGACAGACAGACAGACAGACAGACAGACAGACAGACAGACAGACAGACAGACAGACAGACAGACAGACAGACAGACAGACAGACAGACAGACAGACAGACAGACAGACAGACAGACAGACAGACAGACAGACAGACAGACAGACAGACAGACAGACAGACAGACAGACAGACACACACACACACACACACACACACACACACACACACACACACACACACACACACACACACACACACACACACACACACACCCTCCTCATCTATATTATGTGCTTGTTAGACACTGAAATCTATTACATCTGCAAACAGCCTGTCGTTTGTCTGCATCATCGTTGTCCTCTCTCTCTCTCTCTCTCTCTCTCTCTCTCTCTCTCTCTCTCTCTCTCTCTCTCTCTCTCTCTCTCTCTCTCTCTCTCTCTCTCTCTCTCTCTCTCTCTCTCTCTCTCTCTCTCTCTCTCTCTCTCTCTCTCTCTCTCTCTCTCTCTCTCTCTCTCTCTCTCTCTCTCTCTCTCTCTCTCTCTCTTAATTAAATTCAAGGGTTTTATTGGCATGGGAAACGTGTTAATATTGCCAAAGCAAGTGAGGTAGATAATATACAAAAGTGAAGTAAACAATAAAAATTAACAGTAAACATTACACATACAGAAGTTTCAAAACAATAAAGACATTACAAATGTCATGTTATATATTATATATATATATACAGTGTTGTAACAATGTACAAATGGTTAAAGTACACAAGGGAAAATACATAAGCATAAATATGGGTTGTATTTACAATGGTGTTTGTTCTTCACTGGTTGCCCTTTTCTTGTGGCAACAGGTCACAAATCTTGCTGCTGTGATGGCACACTGTGGAATTTCACACAGTAGATATGGGAGTTTATCCAAATTGGATTTGTTTTCAAATTCTTTGTTGATCTGTGTAATCTGAGGGAAATATGTCTCTACTATGGGCATACATTGGGCAGGAGGTTAGGAAGTGCAGCTCTGTTTCCACCTCATTTTGTGGGCAGTGAGCACATAGCCTGTCTTCTCTTGAGAGCCATGTCTGCCTACGGCGGCCTTTCTCAATAGCAAGGCTATGCTCACTGAGTCTGTACATAGTCAAAGCTGTACATAGTCAAAACTCACCACTCACTCACTCACTCACACACTCACAAACGTGTTGAGCGTGATGTTTTAAGTGATATGATAACAATGATGTCTGTTTTGATTTTACTGGCAGTGACATCGGTAGCATCTGTGTTAGTCTGAAGATAAATAGAGGCACAGAGAGAAAAGAGCGACAAAGGCTGTCAAGCACTTAATCTGACCACTAGTATTTATCCATAGAGGGGATAGTATTTATCCATAGAGGAGATAGTATTTATCCATAGAGGAGATAGTATTTATCCATACAGGAGATAGTATTTATCCATAGAGGGGATAGTATTTATCCATAGAGGGATAGTATTTATCCATAGATAGATAGTATTTATCCATAGAGGAGATAGTATTTATCCATACAGGAGATAGTATTTATCCATAGAGGAGATAGTATTTATCCATAGAGGGGATAGTATTTATCCATAGAGGAGATAGTATTTATCCATAGAGGGGATAGTATTTATCCATAGAGGGGATAGTATTTATCCATAGAGGAGATAGTATTTATCCATAGAGGAGATAGTATTTATCCATAGAGGAGATAGTATTTATCCATAGAGGAGATAGTATTTATCCATAGAGGAGATAGTATTTATCCATAGAGGAGATAGTATTTATCCATAGAGGAGATAGTATTTATCCATAGAGGAGATAGTATTTATCCATAGAGGAGATAGTAGTTATCCATAGAGGAGATAGTAGTTATCCATAGAGGAGATAGTAGTTATCCATAGAGGAGATAGTAGTTATCCATAGAGGAGATAGTATTTATCCATAGAGGAGATAGTAGTTATCCATAGAGAGAGATAGTAGTTATCCATAGAGGAGATAGTAGTTATCCATAGAGGAGATAGTAGTTATCCATAGAGGAGATAGTAGTTATCCATAGAGGAGATAGTATTTATCCATAGAGGAGATAGTATTTATCCATAGAGGAGATAGTATTTATCCATAGAGGAGATAGTATTTATCCGTAGAGGAGATAGTATTTATCCATAGAGGAGATAGTAGTTATCCATAGAGGAGATAGTATTTATCCATAGAGGTCTTAGAAGTTAGCTAGGCTGCCAAAGTTAGAGAGCTAGACAGGCGCTCTACAGGCCGAGTCACACACAACTCCTCTCCATCCAGCTACGGGTGTCAGGAACCACAGCGAGGCTATCCAGTTCCTGCTCATCAAGTCCCCCCTGGGATTCTTCTGGCTCCAATCACACAATCCCCTCATCAACTGGTCTACTGGTGCCATCATGAGCTGGAGTCCGTTCTGCCACGCCCATTTCCTGAAGTCATGACAACCTGCCCCAGGACTTCTTCACTCGGGAGCCGGGATAGGATAGGTAGTCCGCCGTGACGTTCCTTTTTCCTGCCTTGTGACGGACACAGAACCTGAAAGGTTGGAGCTCCAGATACCACCTGGTCACACGAGAATTCCGGTCCTTCATGGTCTGGATCCAGGTCAAGGCTCTGTGGTCCGTGTGCAGGTCAAATTCCCTCCCAAGAAGGTAGTAACGGAGGCTATCTAGGGCCCACTTTATAGCCAGGCACTCCTTCTCGATTGTCGAATACCTGGTTTCGCTGGGCAACAGCTTTCGACTCAGGTACAGTACAGGAAACTCTTCTCCTGGCTCCCCTTGGGCCAGTACAGCTCCAATTCCCACAGCCGAAGTGTCCATCTGCACGAGAAACCTCTTCAGCAAATCCGGGGTCTGGAGAACAGGGAATGAGCACAGTCGTTTCTTCAGCATCATGAATACACTCCTCAGTCCACTTCACAGGGTTGGTGGCCACCTTTGAAGTGAGGTTGGTCAGAGGGACACCGGCCACCTTTGAAGTGAGGTTGGTCAGAGGGACACCGATGGTCGAGAACTGCGGAATGAATCTCCGGTACCAACCTGCCAGACCTAGGAAGGACTTCACCTGTGTCTTGGTTCTGGGTTGAGTGCTGCAACCTCATTTTGTTGACAACATGGTACATATAACAGCATTACCATGATGTTGTTGTTTTTTTACTCAGATGATCACACGCACGCACACACACACACACACACACACACACACACACACACACACACACACACACACACACACACACACACACACACACACATACACACACACACACACACACACACACACACACACACACACACACACACACACACACACACACACACACAAGAAGAATGCTACCTCTTGCCATTCAGCCCACTCCTAATCTAGAGGGCGTTTCTTTAAAACACGCATCCAATCCCCTGATCCCTTACGTTACTAGGACCAATCATACGCTTCAACGTGTCATGTTCGCACTGCTGTTGCAAGACTGGACAATGATGGGCTTGAATCGAATGATAGACGGAAAGCAGGAGCAAAGCCTAGCGGTTTTACTGTCGTCTGGTGAAGTGTGTTCTCACAGTTTATAGAACTTGGGTGCGTGAGATATGAGCTGAGACTGTATGTACAGAAGTCGCTGCAGTGTTACAATTATAAAACGTTTGGTCACTTGAATGTCGAAGGAATAACTATGGCGTAGTTGAAGAGTCAGATGAAGCATGTTGTTGTAACTGTGATGGAAATCACGTTCGAGGGATTCCCAGAATGCTCTGTAAGGATGAAGGGGGGTCGCAGTAGCTAGGATCAGTGCTATCCAGCAGGTCTCCTATATGGAGGCAGTGGACATAGGAGTGAGCAGAGAGGAGATGGTAGTGGATGTCCCACAGTCTGCTGTGAAACCACGCAGGAGAAGGATCCAGAAACACACCAATATTGAAGAAGGTGGACTTTGTCGCTTTTATAAGCGCAAGTAATAAATTGCACTAGTCAAACAAATAAAAAATATAGAAGCTAGACGCATCACTGTGAAGGCGCAAATAGATTTCTGGATCTCCAAGGCTTTACAGCCTTAATGTTACAGGGAGTACTGAATGAAGAGGTTCCCCCTCCCAGGTTCCTGACCTATGTGGGGATCTGAATAGACTTTTAAATCCAACTGAAAGGAAAAGTGTTTTAAAATAATTTAATTCAGGGTAGTACCGTGAATTTGGTTAATGTCCAGCGGTTACTGGAGCCCAAAGTCTAGGTTCAAGAGGCTTCTAAACAGCTTCTAACCCAACCCATAAGACTCCTGAACATCTAATCAAATGGCTACCCAGACTATTTGCACTGCCCCCACCCCCACCCTCCCCCTCTTTTACACCACTTTTCTCTCTGTTGTTATCATCTGCCACATAGTCACTTTAATAACTCTACCTACATGTACATATAACCTTAACTATCCGGTGTCCCTGCACATTGACCCTGTACCGGTACCTCCCTGTATATAGTCTACATATTGTTATTTTACTGCTGCTCTTTAAGTACTTTATTCTTGTATTTCTTATTCTTATCAGTTTAAAAAACTTGCATTGTTGGTTAGTTGCTTCTCAGTAAGCATTTCACTGTAAGATCTACGCTAGTTGTATTTTTGCGCATGTGACAAATAAAATTTGATTTGATTTAGTTTAGTTTGTGTATTTCTATATATTCTTTTGGAGGATTAGTATGATTTTGTTTATCAATAACATATTTTGTTTTAGGTATTTTTACTAACCCTTACAGCAGGTGAAACCCAATACACCTGATGGCTATGAATGTACCAATAAACCTCAGAGAAGATGGTGTTTATTATATCTTGCTAATAACACGGACCTAGCTGGCTGGCTCTTGTAGTAGGTAATCGATATGCAGAATCCAGGGTTTGTGGGTGTCACGGAACAGCCGGTAAAATGGCTTCCCTTGAGAAGGCAAGAACAAAATGTACGTCAGGATACATACAGTATCATCATAAGGAGACATATTATTGGAATACAGAGGAGGAATGGAGGGAATAATAGAGGCAGAGGAGGAATGGAGGGAATAATAGAGGCAGAGGAGGAATGGAGGGAATAATAGAGGCAGAGGAGGAATGGAGGGAATAATAGAGGCAGAGGAGGAATGGAGGGAATAATAGAGGCAGAGGAGGAATGGAGGGAATAATAGAGGCAGAGGAGGAATGGAGGGAATAATAGAGGCAGAGGAGGAATGGAGGGAATAATAGAGGCAGAGGAGGAATGGAGGGAATAATAGAGGCAGAGGAGGAATGGAGGGAATAATAGAGGCAGAGGAGGAATGGAGGGAATAATAGAGGCAGAGGAGGTCTAAGCGAGAGAGAGGAAGAGGGTGAGCTTGAGTCAGTTAAAAATGTTGGGAAAAAAGGAAAATGGTTTGTTAAATAGCGGGAAAAATATTCTAGCTTTTGGGCCTGAGTAGCAGGTAGTTTACTATGGGCACCTTATTATCCAAGCTACTCAATACTGCCACCCAGTCCCAAAGGAATTACATTCCGGGAAAAAGGGACATCTGTTAAAGAAGAAAGTGTAAGCAGAGTGAGCTGAAGACAAGAGGAGAAATGGAAGTGAATGAGTGCGACGTATAGTAGGTGTGGTGAAGTTCTCGGAGCCTGAGGCTTGCACCAGGGGTCAGGATAAAGATGAGTCTGTGACAGGAGTGGAAAAAGTGGACCCTTGCCTTTTGGCTGATCCATTTGTGGTTTCAGGGTGGGTGAACACAGAGTTGGGTTCTATGGAAGCGGTGAGGGTAACCAGAAGTGGTCTTGTGGTAATTGTTTGTGTTTATGCTGGTCAGAGGGTGCAGGCACTCCATGTTAAACGAATGGGGGCAGGAGATGTGAATAGTTTTGCTCTCAAAAGGGTGCCATTGAAAGGAGTGATTATTGGGGTAGAGGTAAATGTGAAGGTTGACCAACTGTAGGAAAAGATTATCACTAAACTAAGGACCCTGGGACTAAACCCTACCCTCTGCAACTGGATCCTGGACTTCCTGATGGCCCGCCCCCCAGGTGGTAAGGGTAGGTAACAACACATCCGCCACGCTGATCCTCAACACAGGGGCCCCTCAGGGTGCGTGCTCAGTCCCCTCATGTACTCCCTGTTTACTCATTACTGCACGGCCAGGCACAACTCCAACACCATAATTGGCCAGGCACAAAAACCATAATAAGTTTTCCGATGACACAACATGTCATAGGCCAATCGACGAGACAGCCTATAGGGAGGAGTTCAGAGACATAGTCGTGTGGTGCCAGGGCAACAACCTTTCCCTCTACGTGATCAAGACAAAGGAGATGATTGTGGACTACAGGAAAAAGAGGATCGAGCAGGGCCCCCATTCTCAGGGACAATGTTGTTAGTGCCTTTTCTTGCCTGCATTTTCCCAGTGACCCTGTTGAAACGTATTCTGATTCTTCTGATTTCGCCGTGGTGATATGGGTAAGTACATGATTACATATTGTACAATTAGTGATGCCGGGACAGGAGTTAATACATTTAATAAATACAAATTGTAGTTTAACACTTCTAGACACTTTCCTCTCACAGACTCCCTCCCATATGCCAATAATACACACGATGGCAAGCTGATTACTATAATTAGCCAGTCTCTTTCACCTTACAAACTAAACCACTCTGGTATGAGATGTAAACTATGTATTTACGGAATAAAATAAACTATAATAGTATACAAGTTTATAAAATGAACAATACTTTGTGCAAGCTTTTCTAAACAGCATGGATTAACAGACGGCACCTGCTAAAACAGAAGTTGGTCGTCCTTGTATTATTGAGGCGTAGACAGGGAAGGAGGAGGTGGTTATGGGTGGATCCCATAAATGTGCTGAGAAGGAGCATGGGCAATACTACCACTTTGTCCAGAAGCTGCTCTTAGACCCTGCCCCGACATCCCCTTACGGATGAGTGCAGAAGAGATGGAGACTCTTCCGTTTTTTGTTGGCCCAGACCTCACCAAACAGACGACCAACTACAGGAGGGGTCTGGGAGTCGTGTCTGTTAGTGGTTGGTATTGAGCCATGTCTGTTAGTGGTTGGTATTGAGCCATGTCTGTTAGTGGTTGGTTTTGAGCCATGTCTGTTAGTGGTTGGTATTGAGCCATGTCTGTTAGTGGTTGGTATTGAGCCATGTCTGTTAGTGGGCGGTATTGAGCTGTGGCTTTGAGCCGTGTCTGTTAGTGGCTGGCCTTGAGCCTTGTCTGTTAGTGGCTGGCCTTGAGCCTTGTCTGTTAGTGGCTGGCTTTGAGCTGTGGCTTTGAACCGTGTCTGTTAGTGGGCGGTATTGAGCCA
>NW_025749259.1:0-26216 GCF_021184085.1 Oncorhynchus gorbuscha
TTTTGCCATTTTATGGAAAGGTTCTGTGGCAAGAAGTCTATAATAGATGAGCAGACTTTGAAAGAATCCACATTAGAAAAAGTATGAAGTCCGGGATTCAATCCAAGGAGCATTATTGAGCAGCCCACGAGACAGACAACAAAATGCACCTTTTAAAGGCAATTTCCATGGCGTTTGTGGAGATCACATTAAAAGTCAGCGCTGCAGATGTCAGCTGAAGTGGAAATGACTTAAACGTCAAGCCCTGTATGAAAGGATTACAAACCCCATTGGACTGAATCCCAGCCAACACATTCAGAGACTGGAAAGCATTCTAGCAGTAACAGTAATAACACAGTAACAGTAATAACACAACTGTAGACATGTTCTGTCCTGATCAACTGTACACATATAACCTGTTCCTGATCAACTGTAGACATATAACCTGTCCTGATCAACTGTAGACATATAACCTGTCCTGATCAACTGTACACATATAACCTGTTCTGATCAACTGTAGACATGTTCTGTTCTGATCAACTGTAGACATATAACCTGTCCTGATCAACTGTAGACATATAACCTGTCCTGATCAACTGTAGACATATAACCTGTTCTGATCAACTGTAGACATATAACCTGTCCTGATCAACTGTAGACATATAACCTGTCCTGATCAACTGTTGACATATAACCTGTCCTGATCAACTGTAGACATATTACCTGTCCTGATCAACTGTAGACATGTTCTGTTCTGATCAACTGTAGACATATAACCTGTCCTGATCAACTGTAGACATATAACCTGTCCTGATCAACTGTAGACATATAACCTGTCCTGATCAACTGTAGACATATAACCTGTCCTGATCAACTGTAGACATATAACCTGTTCTGATCAACTGTAGACATATAACCTGTCCTGATCAACTGTAGACATATAACCTGTCCTGATCAACTGTTGACATATAACCTGTCCTGATCAACTGTAGACATATTACCTGTCCTGATCAACTGTAGACATGTTCTGTTCTGATCAACTGTAGACATATAACCTGTCCTGATCAACTGTAGACATGTTCTGTTCTGATCAACTGTAGACATATAACCTGTCCTGATCAACTGTAGACATATAACCTGTCCTGATCAACTGTAGACATATAACCTGTCCTGATCAACTGTAGACATGTTCTGTTCTGATCAACTGTAGACATATAACCTGTCCTGATCAACTGTAGACATATAACCTGTCCTGATCAACTGTAGACATATAACCTGTCCTGATCAACTGTAGACATATAACCTGTCCTGATCAACTGTAGACATATAACCTGTCCTGATCAACTGTAGACATATAACCTGTCCTGATCAATTCAGACATATAACCTGTCCTGATCAACTGTAGACATATAACCTGTCCTGATCAACTGTAGACATATAACCTGTCCTGATCAACTGTAGACATATAACCTGTTCTGATCAACTGTAGACATATAACCTGTTCTGATCAACTGTAGACATATAACCTGTCCTGATCAACTGTAGACATATAACCTGTCCTGATCAACTGTAGACATATAACCTGTCCTGATCAACTGTAGACATATAACCTGTCCTGATCAACTGTAGACATGTTCTGTTCTGATCAACTGTAGACATATAACCTGTCCTGATCAACTGTAGACATGTTCTGTTCTGATCAACTGTAGACATATAACCTGTCCTGATCAACTGTAGACATATAACCTGTCCTGATCAACTGTAGACATATAACCTGTCCTGATCAACTGTAGACATGTTCTGTTCTGATCAACTGTAGACATATAACCTGTCCTGATCAACTGTAGACATGTTCTGTTCTGATCAACTGTAGACATATAACCTGTCCTGATCAACTGTAGACATATAACCTGTCCTGATCAACTGTAGACATATAACCTGTTCTGATCAACTGTAGACATATAACCTGTCCTGATCAACTGTAGACATGTTCTGTTCTGATCAACTGTAGACATATAACCTGTCCTGATCAACTGTAGACATATAACCTGTCCTGATCAACTGTAGACATATAACCTGTCCTGATCAACTGTAGACATATAACCTGTCCTGATCAACTGTAGACATATAACCTGTCCTGATCAACTGTAGACATATAACCTGTCCTGATCAACTGTAGACATATAACCTGTCCTGATCAACTGTAGACATATAACCTGTTCTGATCAACTGTAGACATATAACCTGTTCTGATCAACTGTAGACATATAACCTGTCTGATCAACTGTAGACATATAACCTGTCCTGATCAACTGTAGACATATAACCTGTCCTGATCAACTGTAGACATATAACCTGTCTGATCAACTGTAGACATGTTCTGTTCTGATCAACTGTCATATAACCTGTCCTGATCAACTGTAGACATGTTCTGTTCTGATCAACTGTAGACATATAACCTGTCCTGATCAACTGTAGACATATAACCTGTCCTGATCAACTGTAGACATATAACCTGTCAGCTGATCAATCAACTGTAGACATATTCTGTTCTGATCAACTGTAGACATATAACCTGTCCTGATCAACTGTAGACATATAACCTGTCCTGATCAACTGTAGACATATAACCTGTCCTGATCAACTGTAGACATATAACCTGTCCTGATCAACTGTAGACATATAACCTGTCCTGATCAACTGTAGACATATAACCTGTCCTGATCAACTGTAGACATTTGACCTGTCCTGATCAACTGTAGACATATAACCTGTTCTGATCAACTGTAGACATATAACCTGTCCTGATCAACTGTAGACATATAACCTGTCCTGATCAACTGTAGACATATAACCTGTCCTGATCAACTGTAGACATATAACATGTCCTGATCAACTGTAGACATATAACCTGTCCTGATCAACTGTAGACATATAACCTGTCCTGATCAACTGTAGACATATAACCTGTTCTGATCAACTGTAGACATATAACCTGTCCTGATCAACTGTAGACATATAACCTGTCCTGATCAACTGTAGACATATAACCTGTCCTGATCAACTGTAGACATATAACATGTCCTGATCAACTGTAGACATATAACCTGTCCTGATCAACTGTAGACATATAACCTGTCCTGATCAACTGTAGACATATAACCTGTCCTGATCAACTGTAGACATGTTCTGTTCTGATCAACTGTAGACATATAACCTGTCCTGATCAACTGTAGACATGTTCTGTTCTGATCAACTGTAGACATATAACCTGTCCTGATCAACTGTAGACATATAACCTGTCCTGATAAACTGTAGACATGTTCTGTTCTGATCATCTGTAGACATATAACCTGTCCTGATCAACTGTAGACATATAACCTGTCCTGATCAACTGTAGACATATAACCTGTCCTGATCAACTGTAGACATGTTCTGTTCTGATCAACTGTAGACATATAACCTGTCCTGATCAACTGTAGACATGTTCTGTTCTGATCAACTGTAGACATATAACCTGTCCTGATCAACTGTAGACATGTTCTGTTCTGATCAACTGTAGACATATAACCTGTCCTGATCAACTGTAGACATATAACCTGTCCTGATAAACTGTAGACATGTTCTGTTCTGATCATCTGTAGACATATAACCTGTCCTGATCAACTGTAGACATATAACCTGTCCTGATCAACTGTAGACATATAACCTGTCCTGATCAACTGTAGACATATAACATGTCCTGATCAACTGTAGACATATAACCTGTCCTGATCAACTGTAGACATATAACCTGTCCTGATCAACTGTAGACATATAACCTGTTCTGATCAACTGTAGACATATTACCTGTCCTGATCAACTGTAGACATATAACATGTCCTGATCAACTGTAGACATATAACCTGTCCTGATCAACTGTAGACATATAACCTGTCCTGATCAACTGTAGACATATAACCTGTTCTGATCAACTGTAGACATATTACCTGTCCTGATAAACTGTAGACATATAACCTGTTCTGATCAACTGTAGACATATAACCTGTTCTGATCAACTGTAGACATATAACCTGTCCTGATCAACTGTAGACATATAACCTGTCCTGATCAACTGTAGACATATAACCTGTCCTGATCAACTGTAGACATATAACCTGTCCTGATCAACTGTAGACATGTTCTGTTCTGATCAACTGTAGACATATAACCTGTCCTGATCAACTGTAGACATATAACCTGTTCTGATCAACTGTAGACATATTACCTGTCCTGATAAACTGTAGACATATAACCTGTTCTGATCAACTGTAGACATATAACCTGTCCTGATCAACTGTAGACATGTTCTGTTCTGATCAACTGTAGACATATAACCTGTCCTGATCAACTGTAGACATATAACCTGTCCTGATAAACTGTAGACATGTTCTGTTCTGATCAACTGTAGACATATAACCTGTCCTGATCAACTGTAGACATATAACCTGTCCTGATAAACTGTAGTCATATAACCTGTCCTGATCAACTGTAGACATGTTCTGTTCTGATCAACTATAGACATATTACCTGTTCTGATCAACTGTAGACATATAACCTGTCCTGATCAACTGTTGACATATAACCTGTCCTGATCAACTGTAGACATGTACTGTTCTGATCAACTGTAGACATATAACCTGTTCTGATCAACTGTAGACATGTTCTGTTCTGATCAACTGTAGACATATAACCTGTTCTGATCAACTGTAGACATGTTCTGTTCTGATCAACTGTAGACATATAACCTGTCCTGATCAACTGTAGACATGTTCTGTTCTGATCAACTGTAGACATATAACCTGTTCTGATCAACTGTAGACATATAACCTGTCCTGATCAACTGTAGACATTTGACCTGTCCTGATCAACTGTAGACATATAACCTGTCCTGATCAACTGTAGACATATAACCTGTCCTGATCAACTGTAGACATTTGACCTGTCCTGATCAACTGTAGACATATAACCTGTCCTGATCAACTGTAGACATATAACCTGTCCTGATCAACTGTAGACATTTGACCTGTCCTGATCAACTGTAGACATATAACCTGTCCTGATCAACTGTAGACATATAACCTGTCCTGATCAACTGTAGACATTTGACCTGTCCTGATCAACTGTAGACATATAACCTGTCCTGATCAACTGTAGACATATAACCTGTCCTGATCAACTGTAGACATATAACCTGTCCTGATAAACTGTAGACATGTTCTGTTCTGATCAACTATAGACATATTACCTGTTCTGATCAACTGTAGACATATAACCTGTCCTGATCAACTGTAGACATATAACCTGTCCTGATCAACTGTAGACATATAACCTGTCCTGAAAGTATGAATGATAGATTGAGTGAGATCTTGACAACCTGAGTGAGTGAGCAGCCTGGCAGGCAAGTGAGAGAAAGACGTAGAGAGAGACTGTGTGACTGACTCTGACTAAGTGAGAGCTATAAACTTAATTGCAGTTTAATAAAATGTTGTACGGAATCTCAAACTCTCTTTCTCCCTCTTTCCCAGGTTAGAGGTAATAGTCCACTTTCCATAACCTCCTCAGTTTCCCTTTCCATCACTCCACCCCTTTATCCCTCCATCACTCCACCCCTTTATCCTTCATCACTCCATCACTCCACCCCTTTATCCCTCCATCACTCCATCACTCCACCCCTTTATCCCTCCATCACTCCATAACTCCACCCCTTTATCCTTCATCACTCCATCACTCCACCCCTTTATCCTTCATCACTCCATCACTCCACCCCTTTATCCTTCATCACTCCATCACTCCACCCCTTTATCCTTCATCACTCCATCACTCCACCCCTTTATACTTCATCACTCCATCACTCCACCCCTTTATCCTTCATCACTCCATCACTCCACCCCTTTATCCTTCATCACTCCATCACTCCACCCCTTTATCCTTCATCACTCCATCACTCCACCCCTTTATTCTTCATCACTCCATCACTCCACCCCTTTATCCTTCATCACTCCATCACTCCACCCCTTTATCCTTCATCACTCCATCACTCCACCCCTTTATCCCTCCATCACTCCATCATTCCACCCCTTTATCCCTCCATCACTCCATCACTCCACCCCTTTATCCTCCATCACTCCATCACTCCACCCCTTTATCCTTCATCACTCCATCACTCCACCCCTTTATCCTTCATCACTCCATCACTCCACCCCTTTATCCTTCATCACCCATCACTCCACCCATTTATCCTTCATCACTCCATCACTCCACCCCTTTATCCTTCATCACTCCACCCCTTTATCCTTCATCACTCCATCACCCACCCCTTTATCCTTCATCACTCCATCACTCCACCCCGTTATCCTTCGTCACTCCATCACTCCATCCCTTTATCCTTCATCACTCCATCACTCCACCCCTTTATCCTTCATCACTCCATCACTCCACCCCTTTATCCTTCATCACTCCATCACTCCACCCCTTTATCCTTCATCACTCCATCACTCCACCCCTTTATCCTTCATCACTCCACCCCTTTATCCTTCATCACTCCATCACTCCACCCCTTTATCCTTCATCACTCCATCACTCCACCCCGTTATCCTTCGTCACTCCATCACTCCATCCCTTTATCCTTCATCACTCCATCACTCCCACCCCTTTATCCTTTATCCCTCCATCACTCCACCCCTTATCCTTCATCACTCCATCACTCCACCCCTTTATCCTTCATCACTCCATCACTCCACCCCTTTATCCTTCATCCCTCCATCACTCCACCCCTTTATCCTTCATCACTCCATCACTCCATCCCTTTATCCTTCATCACTCCATCACTCCACCCCTTTATCCTTCATCACTCCATCACTCCACCCCTTTATCCTTCATCACTCCATCACTCCACCCCTTTATCCTTCATCACTCCATCACTCCACCCCTTTATACTTCATCACTCCATCACTCCACCCCTTTATACTTCATCACTCCATCACTCCACCCCTTTATACTTCATCACCCATCACTCCACCCCTTTATCCTTCATCACTCCATCACTCCACCCCTTTATCCTTCATCACTCCATCACTCCACCCCTTTATCCTTCATCACTCCATCACTCCACCCCTTTATCCTTCATCACTCCATCACTCCACCCTTTATCCTTCATCACTCCATCACTCCACCCCTTTATCCTTCATCACTCCATCACTCCACCCCTTTATCCCTCATCACTCCATCACTCCACCCCTTTATCCTTCATCACTCCATCACTCCACCCCTTTATCCTTCATCACTCCATCACTCCACCCCTTTATCCATTTACATTACATTTAAGTCATTTAGCAGACGCTCTTATCCAGAGCAACTTACAAATTATCCCTCATCACTCCATCACTCCACCCCTTTATCCCTCCATCACTTCACCCCTCTATCACGCCATCACTCCACCCCTCTATCCCTCCATCACTCCACCCCTTTATCACTCCATAACACCACCCCTCTATCCCTCCATCACTCCACCCCTCTATCCCTCCATCACTCCAACCCTTTATCCCTCCATCACTCCATCCCTTCAACACTCCCTCACTCCATCCCTCCATCACTCCACCCCTTTATCCCTCCATCACTCCATCCCTCTATCCCTCCATCACTCCATCCCTCTATCCCTCCATCACTCCATCCCTCCATCACTCCACTCCTCTATCTCTCCATCACTCCACTCATATATGCCTCCATCACTCCACTCCTCCATCCCTCCATCAATCCACCCAACATCACTTCACCCTTCTATCCCTCTATCCCTCCATCACTCCACTCCCCTATCCCTCATCACTCCACTCCTCTATCCCTCATCACTCCACTCCTCAATCCCTCATCACTCCACTCCTCTATTCCTCATCACTCCACTCCTCTATCCCTCATCACTCCACTCCTCTATTCCTCATCACTCCACTCCTCTATCCCTCATCACTCCACTCCTCTATCCCTCATCACTCCTATATCCCTCATCACTCCACTCCTCTATCCCTCATCACTCCACTCCTCTATCCCTCATCACTCCACTCCTCTATCCCTCATCACTCCTATATCCCTCATCACTCCACTCCTCTATCCCTCATCACTCCACTCCTCTATCCCTCATCATACCACTCCTCTATCCCTCATCACTCAACTCCTCCATCCCTCATCACTCCACTCCTCCATCGCTCATCACTCCATGTCTCTATCCCTCATCACTACACTCCTCCATCCCTCATCACTCCACTCCTCTATCCCTCATCACTCCACTCCTCCATCCCTCATCACTCCACTCCTCTATCCCTCATCAGTCCTCTATCCCTCATCACTCCACTCCCCTGTCCCTCATCACTCCACTCCTCCATCCCTCATCACTCCACTCCTCTATCCCTCATCAGTCCTCTATCCCTAATCACTCCACTCCTCCATCCCCCATCACTCCACTCCTCTATCCCTCATCACTCCAGTCCTCTATACCTCATCACTCCACTCCTCTATCCCTCATCACTCCACTCCTCCATCCCTCATCACTCCTCTATCCCTCATCACTCCACTCCTCTATTCCGCATCACTCCACTTCTCTATCCCTCATCACTCCACTCCTCTATCCCTCATCACTCCACTCCTCTATCCCTCATCAGTCCTCTATCCCTCATCACTCCACTCCCCTGTCCCTCATCACTCCACTCCTACATTCCTCATCACTCCACTCCTCTATCCCTCACCAGTCCTCTATCTCTAATCACTCCACTCCTCCATCCATCATCACTCCACTCCTCTATCCCTCATCAGTCCTCTATCCCTCATCACTGCACTCATCTATCTCTAATAACTCCACTCCTCCATCCCTCATCACTCCACACCTCTATCCCTCATCACTCCACTCCTCTATCCTGCATCACTCCACTCCTCTATCCCTCATCACTCCTCTATACCTCATCACTTCTCTATACCTCATCACTCCTCTATCCCTCATCACTCCACTCCTCCATCCCTCATCACTCCACTCCTCCATCGCTCATCACTCCACTCCTCTATCCTCATCACTCCACTCCTCTATACCTCATCACTCCTCTATCCTCTTCACTCCACTCCTCCATCCCTCATCACTCAACTCCTCTATCCCTCATCACTCCCACTCCTCTATCCCTCATCACTCCACTCCTCCATCCCTCATCACTCCTCTATCCCTCATCACTCCACTCCTCTATCCCTCATCACTCCTCGATCCCTCATCACTCCACTCCTCTATCCCTCATCACTCCACTCCTCTATACCTCATCACTCCTCTATCCCTCATCACTCCACTCCTCCATCCCTCATCACTCCACTCCTCTATCCCTCATCACTCCACTCCTCTATCCCTCATCACTCCACTCCTCTATCCCTCATCACTCCTCTATACCTCATCACTCCTCTCCTCTGTCCCTCATCACTCCACTCCTCTATCCCCCATCACTCCACTCCTCTATCCCTCATCACCCCTCTATACCTCACCACTCCTCTATCCCTCATCACTCCACTCCTCTATCCATCATCACTCCACTCCTCCATCCCTCATCACTCCTCTATCCCTCATCACTCCACTCCTCTATACCTCATCACTCCTCTATCCCTCATCACTCATCACTCCACTCCTCCATCCCTCATCACTCCACTCCTCCATCCCTCATCACTCCACTCCTCCATCCCTCATCACTCCTCTATACCTGATCACTCCACTCCTCGGTCCCGCATCACTCCACTCCTCCATCACTCATCACTCCTCCATACCTCATCACTCCTCTATCCCTCATAACTCCACTCCTCTATCCCTCATCACTCCACTCCTCCATCCCTCATCACTCCACTCCTCTATCCCTCATCAGTCCTCTATCCCTAATCACTCCACTCCTCCATCCCCCATCACTCCACTCCTCTATCCCTCATCACTCCAATCCTCTATACCTCATCACTCCACTCCTCTATCCCTCATCACTCCACTCCTCCATCCCTCATCACTCCTCTATCCCTCATCACTCCACTCCTCTATTCCGCATCACTCCACTTCTCTATCCCTCATCACTCCACTCCTCTATCCCTCATCACTCCACTCCTCTATCCCTCATCAGTCCTCTATCCCTCATCACTCCACTCCCCTGTCCCTCATCACTCCACTCCTACATTCCTCATCAGTCCTCTATCCCTCATCACTGCACTCATCTATCTCTAATAACTCCACTCCTCCATCCCTCATCACTCCACTCCTCTATCCCTCATCACTCCACTCCTCTATCCTGCATCACTCCACTCCTCTATCCCTCATCACTCCTCTATACCTCATCACTTCTCTATCCCTCATCACTCCACTCCTCCATCCCTCATCACTCCACTCCTCCATCGCTCATCACTCCACTCCTCTATCCCTCATCACTCCACTCCTCTATACCTCATCACTCCTCTATCCCTCTTCACTCCACTCCTCCATCCCTCATCACTCCACTCCTCTATCCCTCATCACTCCACTCCTCTATCCCTCATCACTCCACTCCTCCATCCCTCATCACTCCTCTATCCCTCATCACTCCACTCCTCTATCCCTCATCACTCCTCGATCCCTCATCACTCCACTCCTCTATCCCTCATCACTCCACTCCTCTATACCTCATCACTCCTCTATCCCTCATCACTCCACTCCTCCATCCCTCATCACTCCACTCCTCTATCCCTCATCACTCCACTCCTCTATCCCTCATCACTCCACTCCTCTATCCCTCATCACTCCTCTATACCTCATCACTCCTCTCCTCTGTCCCTCATCACTCCACTCCTCTATCCCCCATCACTCCACTCCTCTATCCCTCATCACCCCTCTATACCTCACCACTCCTCTATCCCTCATCACTCCACTCCTCTATCCATCATCACTCCACTCCTCCATC
The DNA here is from genome assembly GCF_021184085.1 of Oncorhynchus gorbuscha. Lineage (NCBI taxonomy): Eukaryota > Metazoa > Chordata > Actinopteri > Salmoniformes > Salmonidae > Oncorhynchus > Oncorhynchus gorbuscha. Next base: position 10,950 of record NW_025749259.1, read on the forward strand.
CCTCATCACTCCTCTATCCCTCATCACTCCACTCCTCTATACCTCATCACTCCTCTATCCCTCATCACTCATCACTCCACTCCTCCATCCCTCATCACTCCACTCCTCCATCCCTCATCACTCCACTCCTCCATCCCTCATCACTCCTCTATACCTGATCACTCCACTCCTCTGTCCCTCATCACTCCACTCCTCCATCACTCATCACTCCTCCATACCTCATCACTCCTCTATCCCTCATCACTCCACTCCTCTATCCCTCATCACTCCACTCCTCCATCCCTCATCACTCCACTCCTCTATCCCTCATCAGTCCTCTATCCCTCATCACTCCACTCCTCCATCCCTCATCACTCCACTCCTCCATCCCCCATCACTCCACTCCTCTATCCCTCATCACTCCACTCCTCTATACCTCATCACTCCACTCCTCTATCCCTCATCACTCCTCTATCCCTCATCACTCCACTCCTCTATCCCTCATCACTCCACTCCTCTATTCCGCATCACTCCACTTCTCTATCCCTAATCACTCCACTCCTCCATCCCCCATCACTCCACTCCTCTATCCCTCATCACTCCAATCCTCTATACCTCATCACTCCACTCATCTATCCCTCATCACTCCACTCCTCCATCCCTCATCACTCCTCTATCCCTCATCACTCCACTCCTCTATTCCGCATCACTCCACTTCTCTATCCCTCATCACTCCACTCCTCTATCCCTCATCACTCCACTCCTCTATCCCTCATCAGTCCTCTATCCCTCATCACTCCACTCCCCTGTCTCTCATCTCTCCACTCCTACATTCCTCATCACTCCACTCCTCTATCCCTCACCAGTCCTCTATCCCTCATCACTGCACTCCTCTATCCCTAATAACTCCACTCCTCCATCCCTCATCACTCCACTCCTCTATCCCTCATCACTCCACTCCTCTATCCCTCATCACTCCACTCCTCTATCCCTCATCACTCCTCTATACCTCATCACTTCTCTATACCTCATCACTCCTCTATCCCTCATCACTCCACTCCTCCATCCCTCATCACTCCACTCCTCCATTGCTCATCACTCCACTCCTCTATCCCTCTTCACTCCACTCCTCCATCCCTCATCACTCCACTCCTCTATCCCTCATCACTCCACTCCTCTATCCCTCATCACTCCTCCATCCCTCATCACTCCACTCCTCCATCCCTCATCACTCCACTCCTCCATCCCTCATCACTTCTCTATACCTCATCACTCCACTCCTCTATCCCTCATCAGTCCTCTATCCCTCATCACTCCACTCCTCCATCCCTCATCACTCCACTCCTCCATCCCCATCACTCCACTCCTCTATCCCTCATCACTCCAATCCTCTATACCTCATCACTCCACTCCTCTATCCCTCATCACTCCACTCCTCCATCCCCCATCACTCCTCTATCCCTCATCACTCCACTCCTCTATTCCGCATCACTCCACTTCTCTATCCCTCATCACTCCACTCCTCATCCCTCATCACTCCCACTCCCCTGTCCCTCATCCCTCCTACATTCCTCATCACTCCACTCCTCTATCCCTCACCAGTCCTCTATCTCTAATCACTCCTCCTCCATCCCTCATCATCCACTCCTCTATCCCTCATCAGTCCTCTATCCTCATCACTTCACTCCTCTATCCCTAATAACTCACTCCTCCATCCCTCATCACTCCACTCCTCTATCCTGCATCACTCCACTCCTCTATCCCTCATCACTCCTCTATACCTCATCACTTCTCTATACCTCATCACTCCTCTATCCCTCATCATTCCACTCCTCCATCCCTCATCACTCCACTCCTCCATCGCTCATCCTCCACTCCTCTATCCCTCATCACTCCACTCCTCTATACCTCATCACTCCTCTATCCCTCTTCACTCCACTCCTCCATCCCTCATCACTCCACTCCTCTATCCCTCATCACTCCACTCCTCTATCCCTCATCACTCCTCCATCCCTCATCACTCCACTCCTCCATCCCTCATCACTCCACTCCTCCATCCCTCATCACTCCTCTATACCTCATCACCCACTCCTCTGTCCCTCATCACTCCACTCCTCCATCCCTCATCACTGCTCCATACCTCATCACTCCTCTGTCCCTCATCACTCCACTCCTCTATCCCTCATCACTCCACTCCTCCATCCCTCATCACTCCACTCCTCTATCATTCATCAGTCCTCTATCCCTCATCACTCCACTCCTCCATCCCTCATCACTCCACTCCTCCATCCCCCATCACTCCTCTATCCCTCATCACTCCACTCCTCTATTCCGCATCACTCCACTTCTCTATCCCTCATCACTCCACTCCCCTGTCCCTCATCACTCCACTCCTACATTCCTCATCACTCCACTCCTCTATCCCTCACCAGTCCTCTATCTCTAATCACTCCACTCCTCCATCCCTCATCACTCCACTCCTCTATACCTCATCACTCCACTCCTCTATCCCTCATCACTCCACTCCTCCATCCCCCATCACTCCTCTATCCCTCATCACTCCACTCCTCTATTCCGCATCACTCCACTTCTCTATCCCTCATCACTCCACTCCTCTATCCCTCATCACTCCACTCCCCTGTCCCTCATCACTCCACTCCTACATTCCTCATCACTCCACTCCTCTATCCCTCACCAGTCCTCTATCTCTAATCACTCCACTCCTCCATCCCTCATCACTCCACTCCTCTATCCCTCATCAGTCCTCTATCCCTCATCACTTCACTCCTCTATCCCTAATAACTCCACTCCTCCATCCCTCATCACTCCACTCCTCTATCCTGCATCACTCCACTCCTCTATCCCTCATCACTCCTCTATACCTCATCACTTCTCTATACCTCATCACTCCTCTATCCCTCATCATTCCACTCCTCCATCCCTCATCACTCCACTCCTCCATCGCTCATCACTCCACTCCTCTATCCCTCATCACTCCACTCCTCTATACCTCATCACTCCTCTATCCCTCTTCACTCCACTCCTCCATCCCTCATCACTCCACTCCTCTATCCCTCATCACTCCACTCCTCTATCCCTCATCACTCCTCCATCCCTCATCACTCCACTCCTCCATCCCTCATCACTCCACTCCTCCATCCCTCATCACTCCTCTATACCTCATCACTCCACTCCTCTGTCCCTCATCACTCCACTCCTCCATCCCTCATCACTGCTCCATACCTCATCACTCCTCTGTCCCTCATCACTCCACTCCTCTATCCCTCATCACTCCACTCCTCCATCCCTCATCACTCCACTCCTCTATCCCTCATCAGTCCTCTATCCCTCATCACTCCACTCCTCCATCCCTCATCACTCCACTCCTCCATCCCCCATCACTCCACTCCTCTATCCCTCATCACTCCAATCCTCTATACCTCATCACTCCACTCCTCTATCCCTCATCACTCCACTCCTCCATCCCCCATCACTCATCTATCCCTCATCACTCCACTCCTCTATTCCGCATCACTCCACTTCTCTATCCCTCATCACTCCACTCCTCTATCCCTCATCACTCCACTCCCCTGTCCCTCATCACGCCACTCCTACATTCCTCATCACTCCACTCCTCTATCCCTCACCAGTCCTCTATCTCTAATCACTCCACTCCTCCATCCCTCATCACTCCACTCCTCTATCCCTCATCAGTCCTCTATCCCTCATCACTGCACTCCTCTATCCCTAATAACTCCACTCCTCCATCCCTCATCACTCCACTCCTCTATCCTGCATCACTCCACTCCTCTATCCCTCATCACTCCTCTATACCTCATCACTTCTCTATACCTCATCACTCCTCTATCCCTCATCATTCCACTCCTCCATCCCTCATCACTCCACTCCTCCATCGCTCATCACTCCACTCCTCTATCCCTCATCACTCCACTCCTCTATACCTCATCACTCCTCTATCCCTCATCACTCCACTCCTCCATCCCTCATCACTCCACTCCTCTATCCCTCATCACTCCACTCCTCCATCCCTCATCACTCCTCTATCCCTCATCACTCCACTCCTCTATCCCTCATCACTCCACTCCTCCATCCCTCATCACCCACTCCTCTATCCCTCATCAGTCCTCTATCCCTCATCACCCACTCCTCCATCCCTCATCACTCCACTCCTCCATCCCTCATCACTCCACTCCTCTATCCCTCATCACTCCACTCCTCTATCCTTCATCACTCCACTCCTCTATCCCTCATCACTCCTCTATACCTCATCACTCCTCTCCTCTGTCCCTCATCACTCCCTCCTCTATCCTCATCACTCCACTCCTCTATCCCTCATCACTCCTCTATACCTCATCACTCCTCTATCCCTCATCACTCACTCCTCTATCCCTCATCACTCCACTCCTCCATCCCTCATCACTCCTCTATCCCTCATCACTCCACTCCTCTATCCCTCATCACTCCACTCCTCTATCCCTCATCACTCCACTCCTCTATCCCTCATCACTCCACTCCTCTATACCTCATCACTCCTCTATCCCTCATCACTCATCACTCCACTCCTCCATTCCTCATCACTCCACTCCTCTATCCCTCATCACTCCTCTATCCCTCATCACTCCACTCCTCTATCCCTCATCACTCCTCTATCCCTCATCACTCCACTCCTCTATCCCTCATCACTCCACTCCTCTATACCTCATCACTCTTCTATCCCTCATCACTCCACTCCTCCATCCCTCATCACTCCACTCCTCTATCCCTCATCACTCCACTCCTCTATCCCTCATCACTCCACTCCTCTATCCCTCATCACTCCTCTATACCTCATCACTCCTCTCCTCTGTCCCTCATCACTCCACTCCTCTATCCCTCATCACTCCACTCCTCTATCCCTCATCACTCCTCTATACCTCATCACTCCTCTATCCCTCATCACTCCACTCCTCTATCCCTCATCACTCCACTCCACTATCCTTCATCACTCCACTCCTCTATCCCTCATCACTCCTCTATACCTCATCACTCCTCTCCTCTGTCCCTCATCACTCCACTCCTCTATCCCTCATCACTCCACTCCTCTATCCCTCATCACTCCTCTATACCTCATCACTCCTCTATCCCTCATCACTCCACTCCTCTATCCCTCATCACTCCACTCCTCCATCCCTCATCACTCCTCTATCCCTCATCACTCCACTCCTCTATCCCTCATCACTCCACTCCTCTATCCCTCATCACTCCACTCCTCTATCCCTCATCACTCCACTCCTCTATACCTCATCACTCCTCTATCCCTCATCACTCCACTCCTCTATCCCTCATCACTCCTCTATCCCTCATCACTCCACTCCTCTATCCCTCATCACTCCACTCCTCTATACCTCATCACTCTTCTATCCCTCATCACTCCACTCCTCCATCCCTCATCACTCCACTCCTCTATCCCTCATCACTCCACTCCTCTATCCCTCATCACTCCACTCCTCTATCCCTCATCACTCCTCTATACCTCATCACTCCTCTCCTCTGTCCTCATCACTCCACTCCTCTATCCCTCATCACTCCACTCCTCTATCCCTCATCACTCCTCTATACCTCATCACTCCTCTATCCCTCATCACTCCACTCCTCTATCCCTCATCACTCCACTCCTCCATCCCTCATCACTCCTCTATCCCTCATCACTCCACTCCTCTATCCCTCATCACTCCACTCCTCTATCCCTCATCACTCCACTCCTCTATCCCTCATCACTCCACTCCTCTATACCTCATCACTCCTCTATCCCTCATCACTCATCACTCCACTCCTCCATTCCTCATCACTCCACTCCTCTATCCCTCATCACTCCTCTATCCCTCATCACTCCACTCCTCTATCCCTCATCACTCCTCTATCCCTCATCACTCCACTCCTCTATACCTCATCACTCTTCTATCCCTCATCACTCCACTCCTCCATCCCTCATCACTCCACTCCTCTATCCCTCATCACTCCACTCCTCTATCCTTCATCACTCCACTCCTCTATCCCTCATCACTCCTCTATACCTCATCACTCCTCTCCTCTGTCCCTCATCACTCCACTCCTCTATACCTCATCACTCCACTCCTCTATCCCTCATCACTCCTCTATACCTCATCACTCCTCTATCCCTCATCACTCCACTCCTCTATCCCTCATCACTCCACTCCTCCATCCCTCATCACTCCTCTATCCCTCATCACTCCACTCCTCTATACCTCATCACTCCTCTATCCCTCATCACTCATCACTCCACTCCTCCATCCCTCATCACTCCACTCCTCCATCCCTCATCACTCCACTCCTCCATCCTCATCACTCCTCTATACCTCATCACTCCACTCCTCTGTCCCTCATCACTCCACTCCTCCATCCCTCATCACTCCTCCATACCTCATCACTCCTCTAACCCTCATCACCACTCCTCTGTCCCTCATCACTCCACTCCTCTATTCCTCATCACTCCACTCCTCTGTCCCTCATCACCACTCCTCTGTCCCTCATCACTCCACTCCTCTATTACTCATCACTCCACTCCTCTGTCCCTCTGCCCATACTAAACTTTAGCCCTTATTGACCTAATAGTGAGCTGCCTCTGACAGAGGTGTTTTCGACGTTGATTGCATGTCCAGCTAAGTGCTTTTCTAAAGAGGTCGGCGTGGCTGTAAATGAATTACTCCGTGGTCAGAAAGTGTCAGAAACAGTTCAATTCAAAACATTTTGTATACATCAAATCAAATCAAATCAATGGGCGCTTGAGTTGCTTGAGTTCAATCATTTGTTTTTTTCAATCCTAGTTTTTAAAATTATTTTGTCTACCTTCCCCTCACCTAACATCATCACATCCCAACCTTTACACGGTCTATTTTAGGACACGTTTCCCTGACTTAACCACCGCAGCTCAAACTCCATAGCTCACTTCTAGCATCATGCCACTCAGTGCCCCTAATAACTAAGTACTGTCTCTATAACAGCATACTGTCACTTTACCAACTGACTCCAGATCAGCTAATGCATTCTTAAAGACAGTAATTATCTGAGCATTTACATAATGCTCCCATTAATACTGCAGTAGATCTCATGGGGCATTTTAATTCAAAGTTATGCACCTCTCTCTGCACCCCGGGAGGGGTTTTCACTGCATGTTAGATGCTGATCGTCAACCTTTCTTTCTTTCTTCGTTTATTTCTATTTCGGATGGATGGGAGCATCACAAGGAAAGTGATCCCACGGAGCACAGCTTGCTAAATTGGCCCCAAATAACAAAAAGAATGGTCCGTGTGCAGCTTGTTTTTCAGTGGGACACAGAGTGCTGTATTACCTGTAATGTGTGCAGGCAGTGGTGCCCAGCCTAAAGCCTTATCTTTCACAGAGAGGAAGATGATCCCAGGCTGGGTCTCTGTGTGGGGCAATGCTGTTCCCCCATCTAGTCTTGTCCCCCCTCTCCATGTCTTCCCTCTCCCCACATCTCCTGGATTCTCCTCCCCTGTCCTCATCTTACCTTGCCTTAACCCTCGTTCCTTCTCTTTCCCCTCTTTCTCCTGTCTCCCCTCCCCTTCAGTCGCGCTTCTCCTCAACTCCCCATTGTCCTGTCCTCATCTCACCTTGCCTTAACCCTCTTTCCTTCTCTTTCCCCTCTTTCTCCTGTCTCCCCTCCCCTTCAGTCGCGCTTCTCCTCAACTCCCCATTGTCCTGTCCTCATCTCACCTTGCCTTAACCCTTGTTCCGCCTCTTTCCCCTCTTTCTCCTGTCTCCCCACCCCTTCAGTCCACCTTCTCCTCAACTCCCCATTGTCCTGTCCTCATCTCACCTTGCCTTAACCGTCATTCCTTCTCTTTCCCCTCTTTCTCCTGTCTCCCCACCCCTTCAGTCCACCTCAACTCCCCATTGTCCTGTCTTCATCTCACCTTGCCTTAACCCTCGTTCCTCCTCTTTCCCCTCTTTCTCCTGTCTCCCCACCCCTTCAGTCCACCTTCTCCTCAACTCCCCATTGTCCTGTCTTCATCTCACCTTGCCTTAACCCTCGTTCCTTCTCTTTCCCCTCTTTCTCCTGTCTCCCCACCCCTTCAGTCCACCTTCTCCTCAACTCCCCATTGTCCTGTCTTCATCTCACCTTGCCTTAACCCTTGTTCCTCCTCTTTCCCCTCTTTCTCCTGTCTCCCCACCCCTTCAGTCCACCTCAACTCCCCATTGTCCTGTCCTCATCTCACCTTGCCTTAACCCTCGTTCCTTCTCTTTCCCCTCTTTCTCCTGTCTCCCCACCCCTTCAGTCCACCTCAACTCCCCATTGTCCTGTCCTCATCTCACCTTGCCTTAACCCTCGTTCCTTCTGTTTCCCCTCTTTCTCCTGTCTCCCCTCCCCTTCAGTCCACCTTCTCCTCAACTCCCCATTGTCCTGTCCTCATCTCACCTTGCCTTAACCCTTGTTCCTTCTCTTTCCCCTCTTTCTCCTCTCCCCACCCCTTCAATCCACCTCAACTCCCCATTGTCCTGTCCTCATCTCACCTTGCCTTAACCCTCGTTCCTTCTCTTTCCCCTCTTTCTCCTGTCTCCCCACCCCTTCAGTCCACCTCAACTCCCCATTGTCCTGTCCTCATCTCACCTTGCCTTAACCCTCGTTCCTTCTCTTTCCCCTCTTTCTCCTGTCTCCCCACCCCTTCAGTCCACCTCAACTCCCCATTGTCCTGTCCTCATCTCACCTTGCCTTAACCCTCGTTCCTTCTCTTTCCCCTCTTTCTCCTGTCTCCTCCCCTTCAGTCCACCTTCTCCTCAACTCCCCATTGTCCTGTCCTCATCTCACCTTGCCTTAACCCTCGTTCCTTCTCTTTCCCCTCTTTCTCCTGTCTCCCCTCCCCTTCAGTCCACCTTCTCCTCAACTCCCCATTGTCCTGTCCTCATCTCACCTTGCCTTAACCCTTGTTCCTTCTCTTTCCCCTCTTTCTCCTGTCTCCCCACCCCTTCAGTCCACCTCAACTCCCCATTGTCCTGTCCTTATCTCACCTTGCCTTAACCCTCGTTCCTTCTCTTTCCCCTCTTTCTCCTGTCTCCCCCCTCCCCTTCAGTCCACCTCAACTCCCCATTGTCCTGTCCTCATCTCACCTTGCCTTAACCCTTGTTCCTTCTCTTTCCCCTCTTTCTCCTGTCTCCCCACCCCTTCAGTCCACCTCAACTCCCCATTGTCCTGTCCTCATCTCACCTTGCCTTAACCCTCGTTCCTCTCTTTCCCCTCTTTCTCCTGTCTCCCCACCCCTTCAGTCCACCTCAACTCCCCATTGTCCTGTCCTCATCTCACCTTGCCTTAACCCTCGTTCCTTCTCTTTCCCCTCTTTCTCCTGTCTCCCTCCCCTTCAGTCCACCTTCTCCTCAACTCCCCATTGTCCTGTCTTCATCTCACCTTGCCTTAACCCTCGTTCCTTCTCTTTCCCCTCTTTCTCCTGTCTCCCCACCCCTTCAGTCCACCTTCTCCTCAACTCCCCATTGTCCTGTTTTCATCTCACCTTGCCTTAACCCTTGTTCCTCCTCTTTCCCCTCTTTCTCCTGTCTCCCACCCCTTCAGTCCACCTTCTCCTCAACTCCCCATTGTCCTGTCTTCATCTCACCTTGCCTTAACCCTCGTTCCTTCTCTTTCCCCTCTTTCTCCTGTCTCCCCACCCCTTCAGTCCACCTTCTCCTCAACTCCCCATTGTCCTGTCTTTATCTCACCTTGCCTTAACCCTTGTTCCTCCTCTTTCCCCTCTTTCTCCTGTCTCCCCTCCCCTTCAGTCCACCTTCTCCTCAACTCCCCATTGTCCTGTCTTCATCTCACCTTGCCTTAACCCTTGTTCCTCCTCTTTCCCCTCTTTCTCCTGTCTCCCCACCCCTTCAGTCCACCTCATGTCATGCTGGTAAAAGAGGACCCAAAAGCGACTTAACAGAAACAGAGTTTAATAATGTTCAAAACGGAATAACTGACATCCTCTAGATTTGTAGAGGGGAAAACAACTGGAGAAGCGGCCACAGACTGCAGGTCGCTTCGGGTAGGCGCAGGCCGTAGTCGACTGAGACACCTGCTCACACGCAGCGTCTGATGAAGGCACAAAACACGACAGGACAGGGTGATACACAATCACGGCAAAAAACACGACAGGACAGGGCGAAACGCAATCACAACATGGTGAATACAATACGAGGAACCGACGGAACAGGAACGGATCACAAAGGAATAAATAGGGAGTCTAATCAGGGGAAAGGATCGGGAACAGGTGTGGGAAGACTAAATGATGATTAGGGGAATAGGAACAGCTGGGAGCAGGAACGGAACGACAGAGAGAAGAGAGAGCGAGAGAGTGAGAGAGGGAGGGGGAGAGAGAAGGATAGAACCAAACAAGACCAGCAGAGGGAAACGAATAGCATGGGGAGCACAGGGACAAGACATGACAATAAATGACAAACATGACAGTACCCCCCCACTCACCGAGCGCCTCCTGGCGCACTCGAGGAGGAATCCTGGCGGCAACGGAGGAAATCATCGATGAGCGAACGGTCCAGCACGTCCCGAGACGGAACCCAACTCCTCTCCTCAGGACCGTAACCCTCCCAATCCACTAGGTATTGGTGACCCCGTCCCCGAGAACGCATGTCCATAATTTTATGTACCTTGTAAATAGGTGCGCTCTCGACAAGGACGGGAGGGGGAGGGAAGACGAACAGGGGTGCGAAGAAAGGGCTTAACACAGGAGACATGGAAGACAGGATGGACGCGACGAAGATGTCGCGGAAGAAGCAGTCGCACAGCGACAGGATTGACGACCTGGGAGACACGGAACGGACCAATGAACCGCGGAGTCAACTTACGAGAAGCTGTCGTAAGAGGAAGGTTGCGAGTGGAAAGCCACACTCTCTGGCCGCAACAATACCTTGGACTCTTAATCCTGCGTTTATTGGCGGCTCTCACCGTCTGTGCCCTGTAACGGCAAAGTGCAGACCTCACCCTCCTCCAGGTGCGCTCACAACGTTGGACAAACGCTGAGCGGAGGGAACGCTGGACTCGGCAAGCTGGGATGAGAACAGAGGAGGCTGGTAACCCAGACTACTCTGAAACGGAGATAACCCGGTAGCAGACGAAGGAAGCGAATTGTGAGCGTATTCTGCCCAGGGAGCTGTTCTGCCCAAGACGCAGGGTTTCTGAAAGAAAGGCTGCGTAGTATGCGACCAATCGTCTGATTGGCCCCTCTCTGCTTGACCGTTAGACTGGGGATGAAACCGGAAGAGAGACTGACGGACGCACCAATCAAACGACAGAACTCCCTCCAAAACTGTGACGTGAATTGCGGACCTCTGTCTGAAACGGCGTCTAACGGGAGGCCATGAATTCTGAATACATTCTCAATAATGATTTGTGCCGTCTCCTTAGCGGAAGGAAGTTTAGCGAGGGGAATGAAATGTGCCGCCTTAGAGAACCTATCGACAACCGTCAGAATCACAGTCTTCCCCGCAGACAAAGGCAGACCGGTAATGAAGTCTAAGGCAATGTGAGACCATGGTCGAGAAGGAATGGGGAGCGGTCTGAGACGACCGGCAGGAGGGGAGTTACCCGACTTAGTCTGCGCGCAGTCCGAACAGGCAGCCACGAAACGGGCGCGTGTCACGCTCCTGAGTCGGCCACCAAAAGCGCTGGCGAATAGACGCAAGAGTGCCTCGAACACCGGGATGACCCGCTAACTTGGCAGAGTGAGCCCACTGAAGAACAGCCAGACGAGTGGAAACAGGAACGAAAAGGAGGTTACTAGGACAAGCGCGGCGACGCAGTGTGCGTGAGTGCTTGCTTAACCTGTCTTTCAATTCCCCAGACTGTTAACCCGACAACACGCCCATAAGGAAGAATCCCCTCGGGATCAGTAGAAGCCACAGAAGAACTAAACAGACGGGATAAGGCATCAGGCTTGGTGTTCTTGCTACCCGGACGGTAAGAAATCACAAACTCGAAACGAGCGAAAAACAACGCCCAACGAGCTTGACGGGCATTAAGTCGTTTGGCAGAACGGATGTACTCAAGGTTCTTATGGTCTGTCCAAACGACAAAAGGAACGGTCCCCCTCCAACCACTGTCGCCATTCGCCTAGGGCTAAGCGGATGGCGAGCAGTTCACGGTTACCACATCATAGTTGCGCTCAGATGGCGACAGGCGATGAGAAAAATAAGCGCAAGGATGAACCTTATCGTCAGACTGGAAGCGCTGGGATAGAATGGCTCCCACGCCTACCTCTGAAGCGTCAACCTCGACAATGAATTGTCTAGTGACGTCAGGAGTAACGAGGATAGGAGCGGACGTAAAACGTTCTTTTAGAAGATCAAAAGCTCCTGGGCGGAACCGGACCACTTAAAACACGTCTTGACAGAAGTAAGAGCTGTGAGAGGGGCAGCAACTTGACCGAAATTACGAATGAAACGCCGATAGAAATTAGCGAAACCTAAAAAGCGCTGCAACTCGACACGTGACCTTGGAACGGGCCAATCACTGACAGCTTGGACCTTAGCGGAATCCATCTGAATGCCTTCAGCGGAAATAACGGAACCGAGAAAAGTAACGGAGGAGACATGAAAGAGCACTTCTCAGCCTTTACGTAGAGACAATTCTCTAAAAGGCGCTGTAGAACACGTCGAACGTGCTGAACATGAATCTCGAGTGACGGAGAAAAAATCAGGATATCGTCAAGATAGACAAAAACAAAAATGTTCAGCATGTCTCTCAGAACATCATTAACTAATGCCTGAAAACAGCTGGCGCATTGGCGAGACCGAACGGCAGAACCCGGTACTCAAAATGCCCTAACGGAGTATTAAACGCCGTTTTCCACTCGTCCCCCTCTCTGATGCGCACGAGATGGTAAGCGTTACGAAGGTCCAACTTAGTAAAGCACCTGGCTCCCTGCAGAATCTCGAGGCTGATGACATAAGGGAAGCGGATAACGATTCTTAACCGTTATGTCATTCAGCCTCGATAATCCACGCAGGGGCGCAGAGTACCGTCCTTCTTCTTAACAAAAAAGAACCCCGCCCCGGCCGGAGAGGAAGAAGGCACTATGGTACCGGCGTCAAGAGACACAGACAAATAATCCTCGAGAGCCTTACGTTCGGGAGCCGACAGAGAGTATAGTCTACCTCGAGGAGGAGTGGTCCCCGGAAGGAGATCAATACTACAATCATACGACCGGTGAGGAGGAAGGAGTTGGCTCGGGACCGACTGAAGACCGTGCGCAGATCATGATATTCCTCCGGCACTCCTGTCAAATCGCCAGGTTCCTCCTGAGAAGTAGGGACAGAAGAAATGGGAGGGATGGCAGACATTAAACACTTCACATGACAAGAAACGTTCCAGGATAGGATAGAATTACTAGACCAATTAATAGAAGGATTATGACATACAAGCCAGGGGTGACCCAAAACAACAGGTGTAAACGGTGAACGGAAAATCAAAAAGACATAGTCTCACTGTGGTTACCAGATACTGTGAGAGTTAAAGGTAGTGTCTCAAATTTGATACTGGGAAGATGACTACCATCTAAGGCAAACATGGGCGTAGGCCTGTCTAACGGTCTGAAAGGGAATGTTATGTTTCCGAGCCCATGCTTCGTCCATGAAACAACCCTCAGCCCCAGAGTCAATCAAAGCACTGCATGTAGCATTGAACCGGTCCAGCGTAGATGGACCGACATAGTAGTACAAGATCTAGATGAAGGGACCTGAGTAGTAGCGCTCACCAGTAGCCCTCCGCTTACTGATGGGCTCTGGCCTTTTACTGGACATGAAATAACAAAATGTCCAGCAACTCCGCAATAGAGGCACAGGCGGTTGGTGATCCTCTGTTCCCTCTCCTTATTCGAGATGCGAATCCCTCCCAGCTGCATGGGCTCAGTCTCAAAGCCAGAGGAGGGAGATGGTTGCGATGCGGAGCAGGGAAACACCGTTGATGCGAGCTCTCTTCCACGAGCCCGGTGACGAAGATCTACCCGTCGTTCTATGCGGATGGCGAGAGCAATCAAAGAGTCCACATCTGAAGGAACCTCCCGGAGAGAATCTCATCCTTAACCGCTGCGTGAGTCCCTCCAGAAAACGAGCGAGCAGCGCCGGCTCGTTCCACTCACTAGAGGCAGCAAGAGTGCGAAACTCAATGGAATAATCCGTTATGGACCGTTCACCTTGGCATAAGGAAGCCAGGGCCCTAGAAGCCTCCTCACCAAAAACTGAACGGTCAAAAACCCGAATCATCTCCTCTTTAAAGTTCTGGAATCTGTTAGAGCAATCAGCCCTTGCCTCCCAGATAGCTGTGCCCATTCTCGAGCCCGGCCAGTAAGGAGTGAAATGACGTAAGCAACCCGAGCTCTCTCTCTAGAGTATGTGTGGGGTTGGAGAGAGAACACAATCTCACACTGCGTGAGAAAGGAGCGGCACTCAGTGGGCTGCCGGAGTAGCAAGGTGGGTTATTAACCCTGGGTTCTGGAGGCTCGGCAGGCCAGGGAGTAACAGGCACGAGACGAGACTCTGGAACTGTCCAGAGAGGTCGGAAACCTGAGCGCCAGGGTTCTCCACGGCATGGCGAGCAGCAGACAATTCCTGCTCGTGTCTGCCGAGCATGGCTCCTTGGAACTCGACGGCAGTGTAACGAGCGTCTGAAGTCGCTGGGTCCATTCCTTGGTGGTTCCTTCTGTCATGCTGGTAAAAGAGGACCCAAAAGCGACTTAACAGAAACAGAGTTTAATAATGTTCAAAACGGGGAATAACTGACATCCTCTAGATTTGGTAGGAGGGAAAATAACTGAGAAGGGCAGACTGCAGGTCGCTTCGGTAGGCGAGAGGCCGTAGGCGATTGAGACACCTGCCTGCCACGCAGCGTCTGATGAAGGCACAAAACACGACAGGACAGGTGATACACAATCACGCAAAACACGGCAGGACAGGGCGGTAACGCAATCACAACATGGTGACATAATATTTAGAACTGAATGAACAGAACGGATCACAAAGGAATAGTCAGGAGTTCAATCAGGGGAAAGGATCGGGAACAGGTGTGGGAAGACTAAATGATGATTAGGGGAATAGGAACAGCTGGGAGCAGGAACGGAACGACAGAGAGAAGAGAGAGCGAGAGAGTGAGAGAGGGAGGGGAGAGAGAAGGATAGAACCAAACAAGACCAGCAGAGGGAAACGAATAGCATGGGGAGCACAGGGACAAGACATGACAATAAATGACAAACATGACAC
>NW_025749260.1:0-26204 GCF_021184085.1 Oncorhynchus gorbuscha
GTGTCATGTTTGTCATTTATTATCATGTCTTGTCCCTGTGCTCCCCATTCTATTTGTTTCCCTCTGCTGGTCTTATTAGGTTCTTTCCCTCTTTCTATCCCTCTCTCTCCCTCCCTCTCTCACTCTCTCGCTCTCTCTTCTCTCTATCGTTCCGTTCCTGCTCCCAGCTGTTCCTATTCCCCTAATCATCATTTAGTCTTCCCACACCTGTTCCCGATCCTTTCCCTGATTAGAGTCCCTATTTCTTCCTTTGTGTTCCGTTCCTGTCCTGTCGGTTCCTTGTTTAGAATTCACCGTGCTGTGATTGTGTATCGCCCTGTCCTGTCGTGTTTTTGCCTTCATCAGATGCTGCGTGTGAGCAGGTGTCTCTGTCAGCTACGGCCTGCGCCTACCCGAGCGACCTGCAGTCTGTGGCCGCTTCTCCTGTTATTCCCCTCTACAGACTAGAGGATTTCTGTTATTCCCTGTTTGGACATTTCCTGTTAAGGATTCAGGATTTAGTCGTTTTCTGTTTGGACTTGAATAAACTCTGTTTCTGTTAAGTCGCTTTTGGGTCCTCTTTCACCTGCATGACAGAAGGAACCGACCAAGGAATGGACCCAGCGACTTCAGACGCTCGTTACACTGCCGTCGAGATCCAAGGAGCCATGCTCGGCAGACACGAGCAGGAATTGTCTGCTGCTCGCCATGCCGTGGAGAACCTGGCCGCTCAGGTTTCCGACCTCTCTGGACAGTTCCAGAGTCTACGTCTCGTGCCACCTGTAACTTCCTGGCCTGCCGAGCCTCCAGAACCTAGGGTTAATAACCCACCTTGCTACTCCGGGCAGCCCACTGAGTGCCGCTCCTTTCTCACGCAGTGTGAGATTGTGTTCTCTCTCCAACCCAACACATACTCTAGAGAGAGAGCTCGGGTTGCTTACGCTATTTCACTCCTACTGGCCGGGCTCGAGAATGGGGCACAGCTATCTGGGAGGCAAGGGCTGATTGCTCTAACAAGTTCCAGAACCTTTAAAGAGGAGATGATTCGGTTTTTGACCGTTCAGTTTTGGTGGGGAGGCTTCTAGGGCCCTGGCTTCCTTATGCCAAGGTGAACGGTCCATAACGGATTATTCTATTGAGTTTCGCACTCTTGCTGCCTCTAGTGAGTGGAACGAGCCGGCGCCTGCTCGCTCGTTTTCTGAGGGACTCCACGCAGTGGTCAAGGGGATGAGATTCTCTTCCCGGGAGGTTCCTTCAGATGTGGACTCCTTGATTGCTCTCGCCATCCGCATAGAACGACGGGTAGATCTTCGTCACCGGGCTCGTGGAAGAGAGCTCGCATCAACGGTGTTTCCCTGCTCCGCATCGCAAACCATCTCCTCCTCTGGTTTTGAGACTGAGCCCATGCAGCTGGGAGGGATTCGCATCTCGACTAAGGAGAGGGAACGGAGGATCACCAACCGCCTGTGCCTCTATTGCGGGAGTTGCTGGACATTTTGTTAATTCATGTCCAGTAAAGCCAGAGCTCATCTGTAAGTTTAGAGGCTACAGGTGAGCGCAACTACTCAAATCTCCATCAAAATCCTGTATCGCTTTTTTGTCGGTCCATCTACGCTGGACCGGTTCGGGTGCTACATGGTGCCTTGATAGACTCTGGGGCTGAGGGTTGCTTCATGACTAAGCATGGTTCATGGAAACAGACATTCCTTTCAGAGAGTTAGAGAAGCCTACGCCCATGTTCGCTTTAGATGGTAGTCATCTTCCCAGTATCAGATTTGAGACACTACCTTTAACCCTCACAGTATCTGGGGTAACCACAGTGAGACTATTTCTTTTGATTTTCCGTTCACCGTTTACACCTGTTGTTTTGGGTCATCCCTGGCTAGTATGTCATAATCCTTCTATTAATTGGTCTAGTAATTCTATCCTATCCTGGAACGTTTCTTGTCATGTGAAGTGTTTAATGTCTGCCATCCCTCCCGTTTCTTCTGTTCCTACTTCTCAGGAGGAACCTGGCATTTGACAGGAGTGCCGGAGGAATATCATGATCTGCGCACGGTCTTCAGTCGGTCCCGAGCCAACTCCCTTCCTCCTCACCGGTCGTATGATTGTAGTATTGATCTCCTTCCGGGGACCACTCCTCCTCGAGGTAGACTATACTCCTCTGTCGGCTCCCGAACGTAAGGCTCTCGAGGATTATTTGTCTGTGTCTCTTGACGCCGGTACCATAGTGCCTTCTTCCTCTCCGGCCGGGGCGGGGTTCTTTTGTTAAGAAGAAGGACGGTACTCTGCGCCCCTGCGTGATTATCGCAGGCTGAATGACATAACGGTTAAGAATCGTTATCCGCTTCCCTTATGTCATCAGCCTTCGAGATTCTGCAGGAGCCAGGTGCTTTACTAAGTTGGACCTTCGTAACGCTTACCATCTCGTGCGCATCAGAGAGGGGACGTGGAAAACGGCGTTTAACACTCCGTTAGGGCATTTTGAGTACCGGGCCCTGCCGTTCGGTCTCGCCAATGCGCCAGCTGTTTTTCAGGCATTAGTTAATGATGTTCTGAGAGACATGCTGAACATCTTTGTTTTTGTCTATCTTGACGATATCCTGATTTTTTCTCCGTCACTCGAGATTCATGTTCAGCACGTTCGACGTGTTCTACAGCGCCTTTTAGAGAATTGTCTCTACGTAAAGGCTGAGAAGTGCTCTTTTCATGTCCTCCGTTACTTTCTCGGTTCCGTTATTTCCGCTGAAGGCATTCAGATGGATTCCGCTAAGGTCCAAGCTGTCAGTGATTGGCCCGCTCCAAGGTCACGGTCGAGTTGCAGCGCTTTTAGGTTTTGCTAATTTCTATCGGCGTTTCATTCGTAATTTCGGTCAAGTTGCTGCCCCTCTCACAGCTCTTACTTCTGTCAAGACGTGTTTTAAGTGGTCCGGTTCCGCCCAGGAGCTTTTGATCTTCTAAAAGAACGTTTACGTCCGCTCCTATCCTCGTTACTCCTGACGTCACTAGACAATTCATTGTCGAGGTTGACCCTTCAGAGGTAGGGCGTGGGAGCCATTCTATCCCAGCTTCCAGTCTGACGATAAGGTTCATCCTTGCGCTTATTTTTTCTCATCGCCTGTCGCCATCTGAGCGCAACTATGATGTGGGTAACCGTGAACTGCTCGCCATCCGCTTAGCCCTAGGCGAATGGCGACAGTGGTTGGAGGGCGACCGTTCCTTTTGTCGTTTGGACAGACCATAAGAACCTTGAGTACATCCGTTCTGCCAAACGACTTAATGCCCGTCAAGCTCGTTGGGCGTTGTTTTTCGCTCGTTTCGAGTTTGTGATTTCTTACCGTCCGGGTAGCAAGAACACCAAGCCTGATGCCTTATCCCGTCTGTTTAGTTCTTCTGTGGCTTCTACTGATCCCGAGGGGATTCTTCCTTATGGGCGTGTTGTCGGGTTAACAGTCTGGGGAATTGAAAGACAGGTTAAGCAAGCACTCACGCACACTGCGTCGCCGCGCGCTTGTCCTAGTAACCTCCTTTTTTCGTTCCTGTTTCCACTCGTCTGGCTGTTCTTCAGTGGGCTCACTCTGCCAAGTTAGCTGGTCATCCCGGTGTTCGAGGCACTCTTGCGTCTATTCGCCAGCGCTTTTGGTGGCCGACTCAGGAGCGTGACACGCGCCTTTCGTGGCTGCTTGTTCGGACTGCGCGCAGACTAAGTCGGGTAACTCTCTCCTGCCGGTCGTCTCAGACCGCTCCCCATTCCTTCTCGACCATGGTCTCACATCGCCTTAGACTTCATTACCGGTCTGCCTTTGTCTGCGGGGAAGACTGTGATTCTTACGGTTGTCGATAGGTTCTCTAAGGCGGCACATTTCATTCCTCGCTAAACTTCCTTCCGCTAAGGAGACGGCACAAATCATTATTGAGAATGTATTCAGAATTCATGGCCTCCCGTTAGACGCCGTTTCAGACAGAGGCCCGCAATTCACGTCACAGTTTTGGAGGAGTTCTGTCGTTTGATTGTGCGTCCGTCAGTCTCTCTTCCGGGTTTCATCCCCAGTCTAACGGTCAAGCAGAGAGGGCCAATCAGACGATTGTCGCATACTACGCAGCCTTTCTTTCCAGAAACCCTGCGTCTTGGGCAGAACAGCTCCCCTGGGCAGAATACGCTCACAATTCGCTTCCTTCGTCTGCTACCGGGTTATCTCCGTTTCAGAGTAGTCTGGGTTACCAGCCTCCTCTGTTCTCATCCCAGCTTGCCGAGTCCAGCGTTCCCTCCGCTCAAGCGTTTGTCCAACGTTGTGAGCGCACCTGGAGGAGGGTGAGGTCTGCACTTTGCCGTTACAGGGCACAGACGGTGAGAGCCGCCAAAAAACGCAGGATTAAGAGTCCAAGGTATTGTTGCGGCCAGAGAGTGTGGCTTTCCACTCGCAACCTTCCTCTTACGACAGCTTCTCGTAAGTTGACTCCGCGGTTCATTGGTCCGTTCCGTGTCTCCCAGGTCGTCAATCCTGTCGCTGTGCGACTTGCTTCTTCCGCGACATCTTCGTCGCGTCCATCCTGTCTTCCATGTCTCCTGTGTTAAGCCCTTTCTTCGCACCCCCGTTCGTCTTCCCTCCCCCTCCCGTCCTTGTCGAGAGCGCACCTATTTACAAGGTACATAAGATCATGGACATGCGTTCTCGGGGACGGGGTCACCAATACTTAGTGGATTGGGAGGGTTACGGTCCTGAGGAGAGGAGTTGGGTTCCGTTTCGGACGTGCTGGACCGTTCACTCATCGATGATTTCCTCCGTTGCCGCCAGGATTCCTCCTCGAGTGCGCCAGGAGGCGCTCGGTGAGTGGGGGGTACTGTCATGTTTGTCATTTATTATCATGTCTTGTCCCTGTGCTCCCCATTCTATTCGTTTCCCTCTGCTGGTCTTATTAGGTTCTTTCCCTCTTTCTATCCCTCTCTCTCCCCCTCCCTCTCTCACTCTCTCGCTCTCTCTTCTCTCTATCGTTCCGTTCCTGCTCCCAGCTGTTCCTATTCCCCTAATCATCATTTAGTCTTCCCACACCTGTTCCCGATCCTTTCCCCTGATTAGAGTCCCTATTTCTTCCTTTGTGTTCCGTTCCTGTCCTGTCGGTTCCTTGTTTAGAATTCACCGTGCTGTGATTGTGTATCGCCCCTGTCCTGTCGTGTTTTTGCCTTCATCAGATGCTGCGTGTGAGCAGGTGTCTCTGTCAGCTACGGCCTGCGCCTACCCGGCGACCTGCAGTCTGTGGCCGCTTCTCCTGTTATTCCCTCTACAGACTAGAGGATTTCTGTTATTCCCTGTTTGGACATTTCCTGTTAAGGATTCAGGATTTGTCGTTTTCTGTTTGGACTTGAATAAACTCTGTTTCTGTTAAGTCGCTTTTGGGTCCTCTTTCACCTGCATGACAACTTGAGGTTGAATATCTGAAATATATATATATACTGTATATATATATATATATAGTTTTCAAACATATATATATTCTACTATATTTACTATTATTTTCTATAAATAATGCTCCGAAAACAAATAATTTCCAAAACATTCATGGTCGCACCAAAAAACGTTTATTTTAAAAGCCAAAGGTTAACAATCATATAAAAACAAAATCTGATTTTTTTTACAATAATTTATTGCAACAAACCAAGAATGTGCATAGGAAATACTCAAGGGAACAGAAAGACTGTTTCACACTTGAAATATTTACCTCTTTTAATTTATTTTTTAAAATCACTTTTGAGAACCTTTTTTCATCATTGACCCGTCTCTAGCTGTCTCTCTCACTCAGCTAAAACACCCCCCCCCCCCAATATCCCTCATCCCCTCTACATGCAGCACTGCTCAGTAATGGCATACCTCTATAAATAACACATGAGGAGTGGCAAGGCCTAGCCTTTTTACATGTCTGATCATATTACTACTATCTCCTTGACTTACCTGACACGGTCAGCACTGTCAGAACGAACAGCTTCTCACTCCGCTCCGCTCTCATCACCACATCCTCCGATCTACTACCGAAGGGCAATGTGATGTATAGTAGCTACTCAGTGTGTACAGTGGTGAGTAGCTACTATACATCAGGGTTCTCGACTACCTAGAAGCACATGAGGAGGATGTCCTTCAGGAGAGGGTTCTTCAGGAGGATGTCCTTCAGGAGGGTGTCCTTCAGGAGGGGTTCTTCAGGAGGGATTCTTCAGGGGGTTCTTCAGGAGGGGGTTCTTCAGGAGGGGGTTCTTCAGGAGGGGTTCTTCAGGAGGGGGTTCTTCAGGAGGGGGTTCTTCAGGAGGATGTCCTTCAGGAGGGTGTCCTTAGGAGGATGTCCTTCAGGAGGATGTCCTTCAGGAGGGGTTCTTCAGGAGGGGTTCTTCAGGAGGATGTCCTTCAGGGGGTGTCCTTCAGGAGGGGTTCTTCAGGGGTTCTTCAGGAGGGGTTCTTCAGGAGGGGGTTCTTCAGGAGGGGTTCTTCAGGAGGGGTTCTTCAGGAGGATGTCCTTCAGGAGGGGGTTCTTCAGGAGGGATTCTTCAGGTGGGGGTTCTTCAGGAGGGGTTCTTCAGGAGGATGTCCTTCAGGAGGGTTCTTCAGGAGGGGGTTCTTCAGGAGGGGTTCTTCAGGAGGGGTTCTTCAGGAGGGGTTCTTCAGGAGGGGGTCAGGAGGGGATTCTTCAGGAGGGGTTCTTCAGGAGGGGTTCTTCAGGAGGATGTCCTTCAGGAGGGGGTTCTTCAGGAGGGGATTCTTCAGGTGGGGGTTCTTCAGGAGGGGTTCTTCAGGAGGGGTTCTTCAGGAGGATGTCCTTCAGGTGGGGGTTCTTCAGGAGGGGTTCTTCAGGAGGGGTTCTTCAGGAGGGGGTTCTTCAGGAGGGTGTCCTTCGGGAAGGGTTCTTCGGGAAGGGTTCTTCAGGATGGTGTCCTTCAGGAGGGTGTCCTTCAGGAGGGTTCTTCAGGGAGGGTTCTTCAGGAGGGGTTCTTCAGGAGGGGTTCTTCAGGAGGGTGTCCTTCAGGGGGGTTCTTCAGGAGGGGGTTCTTTAGGAGGGTGTCCTTCAGGGAGGGGGTTCTTCGGGAGGGGGTTCTTCGGGAAGGGGTTCTTCGGGATGGGGTTCTTCAGGAGGGGGTTCTTCAGAATGGTGTACTTCAGGAGGGGGTTCTTCAGGAGGGTTCTTCAGGAGGGTGTCCTTCAGGAGGGGTTCTTGGGAGGATGTCCTTCAGGGGGGTCCTTCAGGAGGGATTCTTCAGGAGGGGGTTCTTCAGGAGGGTTCTTCAGGAGGGGGGATGGTGTCCTTCAGGAGGGGATTCTTCAGGAGGATTCTTCGGGAGGGGGTTCTTCAGGAGGGGGTTCTTCAGGAGGGGGTTCTTCAGGAGGATTCTTCAGGTGGGGGTCCTTCAGGGGTACTCCAGGCAGAGCAAAATGTACTTGGTGGTACAGTAACCAGAAAAAAGTTTGAGAACCACAGTACAGATGAATGAACCTTCGTCTTTTCACCTAACATTGCATTATTATAACACGCAGTCCCGTACGCGGTGCCCTGTCTAATAGCTCTTTTTGTCACAGTGTGAGTCTTCATTGTTAGCAGATGGTTGCGGTCGTAGAAATAGGTAGGTCTAGAACGAACATTACTGGCCATTCTATGAATAATATGGTTGCAGAGTGGCTTCCTGCTACTAGTCTATTGACTCATTCATTGGTTCGTTCATTGATTCAGCACCTTCAACAGCTTGCTTGAGTGTTCAACCATCAGGCCAAGTTCAATCTCAATAGTCTTCACTCAAAGCCAGGTGTTAAAGTGCCTCTGGATTCAGCGACTCTTGTACGGATCGCCTGTACGGCTGATGTTGCAGACGTTTCAAGTTGTTTTCCCTCCAGCACTACATCGTTCTTCTTCTTCTTTTTTTGGGGGGCAGTTGTATTACTAATCCTTCTCACCGTACTATTACGCTGTACATTTGATGAATCTGTTTTCTCCAGTAGAGAGAGAGAGAGAAGAGAGAGAGAGAGAGAGAGAGAGAGAGAGAGAGAGAGAGAGAGACAGAGACAGAGAGAGACAGAGAGAGAGGGAGACAGAGAGAGACAGAGAGAGAGAGAGAGAGAGAGAGAGAGAGAGAGAGAGAGAGACAGAGAGACAGAGAGAGAGAGAGAGACAGAGAGAGAGGGAGACAGAGAGAGACAGAGAGAGGGAGACAGAGAGAGACAGAGAGAGAGACAGAAAGACAGAGAGAGAGACAGAAAGACAGAGAGAGAGAGAGAGAGAGAGAGAGAGAGAGAGAGAGACAGAGAGTGAGAGAGAGAGAGAGAGAGAGAGAGAGAGAGAGAGAGAGAGAGAGAGAGAGAGAGAGAGAGAGAGAGACAGAGAGACAGAGAGAGAGAGACAGAGAGACAGAGAGACAGAGAGAGACAGAGAGACAGAGAGACAGAGAGAGACAGAGAGACAGAGGAGACAGAGAGAGAGACAGCGAGAGAGAGACAGAGAGAGAGAGAGAGAGAGAGAGAGAGAGAGAGACAGAGAGAGACAGAGAGACAGAGAGAGAGAGAGAGATGTCTCCGGACTCCAACATGGATACCTGACGTTTCAAGATTGACTTTGCTGCACAGCCACAGGGCGAGAGGTAATCATCCTCTCCTCATTGTCACGGTAACTGTAACACGCTTGTCCTCTGTGATTCTCTTCTCCCCAGTTGAAAAGGTTACACGACTTCTAGATCTTGTAAGCATGACTAATTATGCAAACGTTGTGTTTTTTTTTGTCTTGCAGTTTTTTTGGTGTAATTTTTTTATACATGATTTTTTTGCCATACAACTGCTAGTGGACAATTTATTACTTGTATTACTTGTATAAGCCTCACTGCATGTCAATGGGGCGGCAGGGTAGCCTAGTGGTTAGAACTGGTTGGACTAGTAACCGCAAGGGTTGCAAGTTCGGATCCCAGAGCTGACAAGGTACAAATCTGTCGTTCTCCTCTGAACAAGGCAGTTATAACCCACTGTTCCTAGGCCTTCATTGAAAATAAGGATTTGTTCTTAACTGACTTGCCTGGTTAAATAAAGGTCAAATAAACTAAAACTACTTAAATAAAGTATAATAATACACTTGTCTGTAAAGAATCTGGACAAGCTAACATGACAGTCATTTTCAGTGGACAAGCTAACATGACAGGCATTTTCAGTGGACAAGCTAACATAACAGTCATTTTCAGTGGACAAGCTAACATGACAGTCATTTTCAGTGGACAAGCTAACATAACAGGCATTTTCAGTGGACAAGCTAACAAGACAGTCATTTTCAGTGGACAAGCTAACAAGACAGTCATTTTCAGT
The DNA here is from genome assembly GCF_021184085.1 of Oncorhynchus gorbuscha. NCBI lineage: Eukaryota > Metazoa > Chordata > Actinopteri > Salmoniformes > Salmonidae > Oncorhynchus > Oncorhynchus gorbuscha. The sequence goes on from NW_025749260.1 coordinate 9,297, forward strand.
GGACAAGCTAACATGACAGTCATTTTCAGTGGACAAGCTAACATGGCAGTCATTTTCAGTGGACAAGCTAACATGACAGGCATTTTCAGTGGACAAGCTAACATGACAGGCATTTTCAGTGGACAAGCTAACATGACAGTCATTTTCAGTGGACAAGCTAACATGACAGTCATTTTCAGTGGACAAGCTAACATGGCAGTCATTTTCAGTGGACAAGCTAACATGACAGGCATTTTCAGTGGACAAGCTAACATAACATTCATTTTCAGTGGACAAGCTAACATAACAGGCATTTTCAGTGGACAAGCTAACATAACAGTCATTTTCAGTGGACAAGCTAACATGACAGTCATTTTCAGTGGACAAGCTAACATGGCAGGCATTTTCAGTGGACAAGCTAACATAACAGGCATTTTCAGTGGACAAGCTAACATGACAGGCATTTTCAGTGGACAAGCTAACAAGACAGTCATTTTCAGTGGACAAGCTAACATGACAGTCATTTTCAGTGGACAAGCTAACATGACAGTCATTTTCAGTGGACAAGCTAACAAGACAGTCATTTTCAGTGGACAAGCTAACATGACAGTCATTTTCAGTGGACAAGCTAACATGACAGTCATTTTCAGTGGACAAGCTAACATGACAGTCATTTTCTGTGGACAAGCTAACATGACAGGCATTTTCAGTGGACAAGCTAACATGGCAGTCATTTTCAGTGGACAAGCTAACAAGACAGTCATTTTCAGTGGACAAGATAACATAACAGTCATTTTCAGTGGACAAGCTAACATAACAGTCATTTTCAGTGGACAAGCTAACATGACAGTCATTTTCAGTGGACAAGCTAACATGGCAGTCATTTTCAGTGGACAAGCTAACAAGACAGTCATTTTCAGTGGACAAGCTAACATGACAGTCATTTTCAGTGGACAAGCTAACATGGCAGTCATTTTCAGTGGACAAGCTAACATGACAGTCATTTTCAGTGGACAAGCTAACATGACAGTCATTTTCAGTGGACAAGCTAACATGACAGTCATTTTCAGTGGACAAGCTAACATGGCAGTCATTTTCAGTGGACAAGCTAACATGACAGTCATTTTCAGTGGACAAGCTAACATGACAGTCATTTTCAGTGGACAAGCTAACATAACAGGCATTTTCAGTGGACAAGCTAACATGACAGTCATTTTCAGTGGACAAGCTAACATGGCAGTCATTTTCAGTGGACAAGCTAACATGACAGTCATTTTCAGTGGACAAGCTAACATGACAGTCATTTTCAGTGGACAAGCTAACATGGCAGTCATTTTCAGTGGACAAGCTAACATGACAGTCATTTTCAGTGGACAAGCTAACATAACAGGCATTTTCAGTGGACAAGCTAACATGACAGTCATTTTCAGTGGACAAGCTAACATGGCAGTCATTTTCAGTGGACAAGCTAACATGGCAGTCATTTTCAGTGGACAAGCTAACATGACAGTCATTTTCAGTGGACAAGCTAACATAACAGTCATTTTCAGTGGACAAGCTAACATGACAGTCATTTTCAGTGGACAAGCTAACATGACAGTCATTTTCAGTGGACAAGCTAACATGGCAGTCATTTTCAGTGGACAAGCTAACATGACAGTCATTTTCAGTGGACAAGCTAACATGACAGTCATTTTCAGTGGACAAGCTAACATGACAGTCATTTTCAGTGGACAAGCTAACATGACAGTCATTTTCAGTGGACAAGCTAACATGACAGTCATTTTCAGTGGACAAGCTAACATGACAGTCATTTTCAGTGGACAAGCTAACATGGCAGTCATTTTCAGTGGACAAGCTAACATGACAGTCATTTTCAGTGGACAAGCTAACATGACAGTCATTTTCAGTGGACAAGCTAACATGGCAGTCATTTTCAGTGGACAAGCTAACATGACAGTCATTTTCAGTGGACAAGCTAACATGACAGTCATTTTCAGTGGACAAGCTAACATGACAGTCATTTTCAGTGGACAAGCTAACATGACAGTCATTTTCAGTGGACAAGCTAACATGACAGTCATTTTCAGTGGACAAGCTAACATGACAGTCATTTTCAGTGGACAAGCTAACATGGCAGTCATTTTCAGTGGACAAGCTAACATGACAGTCATTTTCAGTGGACAAGCTAACATGACAGTCATTTTCAGTGGACAAGCTAACATGACAGTCATTTTCAGTGGACAAGCTAACATGGCAGTCATTTTCAGTGGACAAGCTAACATGACAGTCATTTTCAGTGGACAAGCTAACATGACAGTCATTTTCAGTGGACAAGCTAACATGACAGTCATTTTCAGTGGACAAGCTAACATGACTATGGGTCTACTACTAGAGAGGTTTACATATCACTATGGGTCTACTACTAGAGAGGTTTACATATCACTATGGGTCTACTACTAGAGAGGTTTACATATCACTATGGGTCTACTACTAGAGAGGTTTACATATCACTATGGGTCTACTACTAGAGGTTTACATATCACTATGGGTCTACTACTAGAGAGGTTTACATATCACTATGGGTCTACTACTAGAGAGGTTTACATATCACTATGGGTCTACTACTAGAGAGGTTTACATATCACTATGGGTCTACTACTAGAGAGGTTTACATATCACTATGGGTCTACTACTAGAGAGGTTTACATATCACTATGGGTCTACTACTAGTTTACATATCACTAGGTCTACTACTAGAGGTTTATATCACTATGGGTCTACTACTAGAGAGGTTTACATATCACTATGGGTCTACTACTAGAGAGGTTTACATATCACTATGGGTCTACTACTAGAGAGGTTTACATATCACTATGGGTCTACTACTAGAGAGGTTTACATATCACTATGGGTCTACTACTAGAGAGGTTTACATATCACTATGGGCCTGCTATTATAGTGGTTTACATATCACTATGGGTCTACTACTAGAGAGGTTTACATATCACTATGGGTCTATTACTAGAGAGGTTTACATATCACTATGGGCCTGCTATTATAGAGGTTTACATATCACTATGGGTCTACTACTAGAGAGGTTTACATATCACTATGGGTCTACTACTAGAGAGGTTTACATATCACTATGGGCCTGCTACTAGAGAGGTTTACATATCACTATGGGTCTACTATTATAGAGGTTTACATATCACTATGGGTCTACTATTATAGAGGTTTACATATTACTATGGGTCTACTACTAGAGAGGTTTACATATCACTATGGGTCTACTATGTGAGAGGTTTACATATCACTATGGGTCTACTACTAGAGAGGTTTACATATCACTATGGGTCTACTATTATAGAGGTTTACATATCACTATGGGTCTACTATTATAGAGGTTTACATATCACTATGGGTCTACTATTAGAGAGGTTTACATATCACTATGGGTCTACTATTAGAGAGGTTGACATAGGGGCCTTCTAGGACAATTAAGAAAGTCAGATTACAAATACAGTACCAACATCCTCCATGTGTAATACAGTACCAACATCCTCCATGTGTAATACATCCTCCATGTGTAATACAGTATCAACATCCTCCATGTGTAATACAGTATCAACATCCTCCATGTGTAATACAGTATCAACATCATCCATGTGTAATACATCCTCCATGTGTAATACAGTATCAACATCCTCCATGTGTAATACAGTATCAACATCCTCCATGTGTAATACAGTATCAACATCCTCCATGTGTAATACAGTATCAACATCCTCCATGTGTAATACATCCTCCATGTGTAATACAGTATCAACATCCTCCATGTGTAATACAGTATCAACATCCTCCATGTGTAATACAGTATCAACATCCTCCATGTGTAATACAGTATCAACATCCTCCATGTGTAATACAGTATCAACATCCTCCATGTGTAATACAGTATCAACATCCTCCATGTGTAATACATCCTCCATGTGTAATACAGTATCAACATCCTCCATGTGTAATACATCCTCCATGTGTAATACAGTATCAACAGCCTCCATGTGTAATACAGTATCAACATCCTCCATGTGTAATACAGTATCAACATCCTCCATGTGTAATACAGTACCAACATCCTCCATGTGTAATACAGTATCAACATCCTCCATGTGTAATACAGTATCAACATCATCCATGTGTAATACAGTATCAACATCCTCCATGTGTAATACAGTATCAACATCTTCCATGTGTAATACAGTATCAACATCCTCCATGTGTAATACAGTATCAACATCCTCCATGTGTAATACAGTATCAACATCCTCCATGTGTAATACAGTATCAACATCCTCCATGTGTAATACAGTATCAACATCCTCCATGTGTAATACATCCTCCATGTGTAATACAGTATCAACATCCTCCATGTGTAATACATCCTCCATGTGTAATACAGTATCAACATCCTCCATGTGTAATACATCCTCCATGTGTAATACAGTATCAACATCCTCCATGTGTAATACATCCTCCATGTGTAATACAGTATCAACATCCTCCATGTGTAATACATCCTCCATGTGTAATACAGTATCAACATCCTCCATGTGTAATACAGTATCAACATCCTCCATGTGTAATACATCCTCCATGTGTAATACATCCTCCATGTGTAATACATCCTCCATGTGTAATACAGTATCAACATCCTCCATGTGTAATACAGTATTAACATCCTCCATGTGTAATACAGTATCAACATCCTCCATGTGTAATACAGTATCAACATCCTCCATGTGTAATACAGTATCAACATCCTCCATGTGTAATACAGTATCAACATCCTCCATGTGTAATACAGTATCAACATCCTCCATGTGTAATACAGTATCAACATCCTCCATGTGTAATACAGTACCAACATCCTCCATGTGTAATACATCCTCCATGTGTAATACATCCTCCATGTGTAATACAGTATCAACATCCTCCATGTGTAATACAGTATCAACATCCTCCATGTGTAATACAGTATCAACATCCTCCATGTGTAATACATCCTCCATGTGTAATACAGTATCAACATCCTCCATGTGTAATACAGTATCAACATCCTCCATGTGTAATACAGTACCAACATCCTCCTTGTGTAATACAGTATCAACATCATCCATGTGTAATACAGTATCAACATCCTCCATGTGTAATACAGTATCAACATCCTCCTTGTGTAATACAGTATCAACATCCTCCATGTGTAATACAGTATCAACATCCTCCTTGTGTAATACAGTATCAACATCCTCCATGTGTAATACAGTATCAACATCCTCCATGTGTAATACATCCTCCATGTGTAATACAGTATCAACATCCTCCATGTGTAATACAGTATCAACATCCTCCATGTGTAATACAGTATCAACATCCTCCATGTGTAATACAGTATCAACATCCTCCATGTGTAATACAGTATCAACATCCTCCATGTGTAATACAGTACCAACATCCTCCATGTGTAATACAGTATCAACATCCTCCATGTGTAATACATCCTCCATGTGTAATACAGTATCAACATCCTCCATGTGTAATACAGTACCAACAGCCTCCATGTGTAATACAGTACCAACATCCTCCATGTGTAATACATCCTCCATGTGTAATACATCCTCCATGTGTAATACAGTATCAACATCCTCCATGTGTAATACAGTATCAACATCCTCCATGTGTAATACATCCTCCATGTGTAATACAGTATCAACATCCTCCATGTGTAATACATCCTCCATGTGTAATACAGTATCAACATCCTCCATGTGTAATACAGTATCAACATCCTCCATGTGTAATACAGTATCAACATCCTCCATGTGTAATACAGTACCAACATCCTCCTTGTGTAATACAGTATCAACATCATCCATGTGTAATACAGTATCAACATCCTCCATGTGTAATACAGTATCAACATCCTCCTTGTGTAATACAGTATCAACATCCTCCATGTGTAATACAGTATCAACATCCTCCTTGTGTAATACAGTATCAACATCCTCCATGTGTAATACAGTATCAACATCCTCCATGTGTAATACATCCTCCATGTGTAATCAACATCCTCCATGTGTAATACAGTATCAACATCCTCCATGTGTAATACAGTATCAACATCCTCCATGTGTAATACAGTATCAACATCCTCCATGTGTAATACAGTACCAACATCCTCCATGTGTAATACAGTATCAACATCCTCCATGTGTAATACATCCTCCATGTGTAATACAGTATCAACATCCTCCATGTGTAATACAGTACCAACAGCCTCCATGTGTAATACAGTATCAACATCCTCCATGTGTAATACAGTATCAACATCCTAATATATAATATAATAATAATAATAATATATGCCATTTAGCAGACGCTTTTATCCAAAGCGACTTACAGTCATGTGTGCATACATTCTACGTATGGGTGGTCCCGGGGATCGAACCCACTACCCTGGCGTTACAAGCGCCATGCTCTACCATCCTCCATGTGTAATACAGTACCAACATCCTCCATGTGTAATACATCCTCCATGTGTAATACATCCTCCATGTGTAATACAGTATCAACATCCTCCATGTGTAATACAGTATCAACATCCTCCATGTGTAATACATCCTCCATGTGTAATACAGTATCAACATCCTCCATGTGTAATACATCCTCCATGTGTAATACATCCTCCATGTGTAATACATCCTCCATGTGTAATACATCCTCCATGTGTAATACAGTATCAACATCCTCCATGTGTAATACATCCTCCATGTGTAATACAGTATCAACAGCCTCCATGTGTAATACAGTATCAACATCCTCCATGTGTAATACAGTATCAACATCCTCCATGTGTAATACAGTATCAACATCCTCCATGTGTAATACAGTATCAACATCCTCCATGTGTAATACAGTATCAACATCCTCCATGTGTAATACAGTATCAACATCCTCCATGTGTAATACAGTATCAACATCCTCCATGTGTAATACAGTATCAACATCCTCCATGTGTAATACAGTATCAACATCCTCCATGTGTAATACATCCTCCATGTGTAATACAGTATCAACATCCTCCATGTGTAATACAGTATCAACATCCTCCATGTGTAATACAGTAGTGTTCCACTGCACCAAAGCCTATTCGTTTGCTGTCCTGTTTTTGGTGCTGAAGCAGGGCAGATTTCTCCCACAGCCCAAGCCTGCCTAAACGGATTTAAACAAAAATGGACTCAGTCAATGATGCAGGCAGACACACGAGGTCATTCACAAGCTAAGGAGCAAATGTAGGAAGTTTGTTCGAGACATCTAACAGTTACATAATATGTATGGAAGGGTTTTGAACTTTGAACCCACAATGTAAAGGGTTTTCTTCTTTCTTTGCGTTGAGATGAAACGTTTCCCCCTGGAAGCACAACTTTCCTTCTAGATATTAATGAAACTATAAGACGCTTTAAGGTTATTGCTGATGTGGACTATAACTCGTAATTGTCTTAAATAGATTAAGTGTCAGGAGAGTTAAATGTCCTGTCAGTGATGTGTGGAGTTAAAAACAGGCCTCTATTTCTCACTCAGCATTGAAGAGATTGGATTAACAGTCCATGTGATCATAGATAGGTGTTCTGCACTAAGGCTGCAGCTCTGTGACTGAATAGAGCTGGCTGATCCATGTGATCATGGATAGGTGTTCTGCACTAAGGCTGCAGCTCTGTGACTGAATAGAGCTGGCTGATCCATGTGATCATGGATAGGTGTTCTGCACTAAGGCTGCAGCTCTGTGACTGAATAGAGCTGGCTGATCCATGTGATCATGGATAGGTGTTCTGCACTAAGGCTGCAGCTCTGTGACTGAATAGAGCTGGCTGATCCATGTGATCATGGATAGGTGTTCTGCACTAAGGCTGCAGCTCTGTGACTGAATAGAGCTGGCTGATCCATGTGATCATGGATAGGTGTTCTGCACTAAGGCTGCAGCTCTGTGACTGAATAGAGCTGGCTGATCCATGTGATCATGGATAGGTGTTCTGCACTAAGGCTGCAGCTCTGTGACTGAATAGAGCTGGCTGATCCATGTGATCATGGATAGGTGTTCTGCACTAAGGCAGCAGCTCTGTGACTGAATAGAGCTGGCTGATCCATGTGATCATGGATAGGTGTTCTGCACTAAGGCTGCAGCTCTGTGACTGAATAGAGCTGGCTGATCCATGTGATCATGGATAGGTGTTCTGCACTAAGGCTGCAGCTCTGTGACTGAATAGAGCTGGCTGATCCATGTGATTATGGATAGGTGTTCTGCACTAAGGCAGCAGCTCTGTGACCGAATAGAGCTGGCTGATCCATGTGATCATGGATAGGTGTTCTGCACTAAGGCTGCAGCTCTGTGACCGAATAGAGCTGGCTGATCCACATGGGTAATGAGCTGTGACTTTGTGAACTGGCTGCATTTTTAATGATCTTCCATAGTTCACAGCAACATAGTGACTCAACCACGTTCATGTCACGGAAAGAGACGTTTGGCCTGATCTATTGGTTCAACGTTTTCACATCTGGGACCGAGATAAAAGACAATATTTGTTTACATTTTGAATCTTGGAATTGAACTTTATACATTGGCTGTAATATTTCATAGCAGTTTACAAATATTTCTCTAGTAGTAGACCCATAGTAATATGTAAACCTCTCTAATAGTAGACCCATAGTGATATGTAAACCTCTCTAGTAGTAGACCTACATAGTGATATGTAAACCTCTCTAGTAGTAGACCTACATCGTCATATGTTAACCTCTATAATAGGAGACTGTCATGAGAATTTTCAATCCCACTGATAATAACTATCAATAGCTATTTATATCCTATATCCAATTTATGACCCTTCATTTCAGGATTTCCGTCATAATCTTCATAAAAAAACAGCCTCATCATTAAAAATGGTCTCATCCAACATGGGCTCCTCGTCGTTAAAAGAAATGGAGCCTTCTCCTAGGCCTGGAGCTCAGTATTCACCATCCTTCCTCTAACCTGCAGTGTTTCCTAACCTGCAGTGTTTCCTAACCTGCTCTACCATCCTTCCTCTAACCTGCAGTGTTTCCTAACCTGCAGTGTTTCCTGACCTGCTCTACCATCCTTCCTCTAACCTGCAGTGTTTCCTAACCTGCAGTGTTTCCTAACCTGCAGTGTTTCCTGACCTGCTCTACCATCCTTCCTCTAACCTGCAGTGTTTCCTAACCTGCTCTACCATCCTTCCTCTAACCTGCAGTGTTTCCTAACCTGCTCTACCATCCTTCCTCTAATCTGCAGTGTTTCCTATCCTGCTCTACCATCCTTCCTCTAATCTGCAGTGTTTCCCTAACCTGCAGTGTTTCCCTAACCTGCTCTACCATCCTACCTCTAACCTGCAGTGTTTCCTAACCTGCTCTACCATCCTTCCTCTAACCTGCAGTGTTTCCTAACCTGCTCTACCATCCTTCCTCTATCATGCAGTGTTTCCTAACCTGCTCTACCATCCTTCCTCTAACCTGCAGTGTTTCCTAACCTGCTCTACCATCCTTCCTCTAACCTGCAGTGTTTCCTAACCTGCTCTACCATCCTTCCTCTAAGCTGCAGTGTTTCCTAACCTGCTCTACCATCCTTCCTCTAACCTGCAGTGTTTTTCTAACCTAACCTGCAGTGTTTACCATAACCTGCAGTGTTTCCTAACCTGCTCTACCATCCTTCCTCTAACCTGCAGTGTTTCCTAACCTGCTCTACCATCCTTCCTCTAACCTGCAGTGTTTCCTAACCTGCTCTACCATCCTTCCTCTAACCTGCAGTGTTTCCTAACCTGCTCTAACCTTGCTCTAACCATTCTTCCTCTAATCTACCATGTTCCTCTAACCTGCAGTGTTTCCTAACCTGCTCTACCATCCTTCCTCTAACCTGCAGTGTTTCCTAACCTGCTCTACCATCCTTCCTCTAACATGCAGTGTTTCCTAACCTGCTCTACCATCCTTCCTCTAACATGCAGTGTTTCCTAACCTGCTCTACCATCCTTCCTCTAACATCTAACATGCAGTGTTTCCTAACCTGCTCTACCATCCTTCCTCTAACATGCAGTGTTTCCTAACCTTCCTCTACCATCCTTCCTCTAATCCTTCCTCTAACCTGCAGTGTTTCCTAACCTGCTCTACCATCCTTCCTCTAACATGCAGTGTTTCCTAACCTGCTCTACCATCCTTCCTCTAACCTGCAGTGTTTCCTAACCTGCTCTACCATCCTTCCTCTAACATGCAGTGTTTCCTAACCTGCTCTACCATCCTTCCTCTAACATGCAGTGCACCTGCTCTACCATCCTTCCTCTAACATGCAGTGTTTCCTAACCTGCTCTACCATCCTTCCTCTAACCTGCAGTGTTTCCTAACCTGCTCTACCATCCTTCCTCTAACATGCAGTGTTTCCTAACCTGCTCTACCATCCTTCCTCTAACCATGCAGTGTTTCCTAACCTGCTCTACCATCCTTCCTCTAACATGCAGTGTTTCCTAACCTGCTCTACCATCCTTCCTCTAACATGCAGTGTTTCCTAACCTGCTCTACCATCCTTCCTCTAACCTGCAGTGTTTCCTAACCTGCTCTACCATCCTTCCTCTAACATGCAGTGTTTCCTAACCTGCTCTACCATCCTTCCTCTAACATGCAGTGTTTCCTAACCTGCTCTACCATCCTCTAACCTGCTAACCTGCTCTACCATCCTTCCTCTAACCTGCAGTGTTTCCTAACCTGCTCTACCATCCTTCCTCTAACCTGCAGTGTTTCCTAACCTGCTCTACCATCCTTCCTCTAACATGCAGTGTTTCCTAACCTGCTCTACCATCCTTCCTCTAACATGCAGTGTTTCCTAACCTGCTCTACCATCCTTCCTCTAACATGCAGTGTTTCCTAACCTGCTCTACCATCCTTCCTCTAACCTGCAGTGTTTCCTAACCTGCTCTACCATCCTTCCTCTAACCTGCAGTGTTTCCTAACCTGCTCTACCATCCTTCCTCTCTGTTGACACCTGTGTGTTATCTTCTTTAAGATTTCTGTGCTGCTTTGTATGGTTTTAAATGCCTATGTGCTTGTCTGTGTAAATAGTAACCTTTCTCTCCTTTCTTATTTCGCAGGCTCTAGTTAATGATACTATTTCAGGCCCGCTGTGCAGAATAATTTCTGGGCAATGGTTCAGTGTCTTAACACCTTTAGTTCCTGAAACCAACTAAGCTTTCATTCCACTTTTAGTTGGGGTAACAACTACTTCCAACAAAATCATCATATCTCTTCCTAGCGAATTTACTAACCCTACACTTAATATAAAAACTAAAATACCTGTCTCCTCTCCTAACTTTTCATATTTTTAAAACCAATGGAGGTGACAGTCTCTCCATGAATTAATATCCTAAAGCTAAGCGAACCAAAATTTCTTCGAATCCCTCTATCCCCATCTTAGGATGTGCGACTCCTTCTCATGCCCTGGCTACATCCCTCTGTGTCCATGCCCTATAGACATGTCTGGTTATGTTCCTTCCCAGCTCTGGCGTTGGGTTATGAGTGGGAATTGGGGTATCTTCTCATCGTCATCTAACTATTCTGTGTCACTTCTATTTTCTCTCAATCCTGGCTTATTATGAGATTCTAACCTTCATAACTCTCCAGGTCTCCTGCTCCTCACTCCCCAGTCTCTCCCTCTCATTCTCTTCAAATTCCTTCTGCTCTCTCTCTATCTTGCTCACTTCCTGCCCCCTCCTAATACTCCCAAGCCATCAAGGTCACCTTAGGGCCCAGCATAGGGCGGGGGAGCCCTTCTCCGTCTGCCTTTTCTACCATCTGTCTCTTTCTTATAACTGTCAGTATCAAATCTTGGGTTGTTTCCAAATATTGACTAAATGTCTCACTGTCTCCTTGTCTGCACTCAAGGATTTTTAGATATTTTTTTGTTGAAAAATCAACATGTCTATGGGAGTAATCTCTAAGATTATTACCTGGTTGATAAAGTTTATCTCGATTACTCTCAATGATCCTGAATCACCACATATATCCCTGTCCTGTTGGCTTAGAATGTGTTCTAAATACATAACATAAGTCTACCGTCATTAAACTTATTCTTGCTACTTTATAATTATATATATATATATATATATATATATATATATATATATATATATATATTATTAATTATATATTCAACAACAAAATATACTAATATTATTATATCAATTTCAAAGCCTTGTTGTGTTAAATTTCTTACACTGCATACAACAACAGCTAAGGGAAAATAAAACTTCACTAGATTACTAAACATTACTTAAGCCAAAATAGTGGGAGTTTCAAAATAACCTTAAGACAGTTTTTTAAATAAACCCACCTTCGCCCTGTAACGGCAGATCTCCTCTTCGTCTGAAGAGGAGTAAGGATCGGACCAAGATGCAGCGTGGTTCGTGTTCATGACGATTTATTAAATACGAACTGAACACTGAAATACAAAACAATAAACGATGTGATGAAAACGAAACAGGACCGTGTGGTGACAAACACTCACACGGAAACAAACACCCACAAACCAACAGTGAACAGACCGTGTGGCGACAAACACTCACACGGAAACAAACACCCACAAACCAACAGTGAAACAAACACCCACAAACCAAACAGTACCGTGTGGCGACAAACACTCACACGGAAACAAACACCCACAAACCAACAGTGAAACAGGACCGTGTGGCGACAAACACTCACACGGAAACAAACACCCACAAACCAACAGTGAAACAGGACCGTGTGGCGACAAACACTCACACGGAAACAAACACCCACAAACCAACAGTGAAACAGTACCGTGTGGCGACAAACACTCACACGGAAACAAACACCCACAAACCAACAGTGAAAACAGTACCGTGTGGCGACAAACACTCACACGGAAACAAACACCCACAAACCAACAGAGAAACAGTACCGTGTGGCGACAAACACTCACACGGAAACAAACACCCACAACTCAACAGTGAAACCCAGGCTACCTAAGTATGATTCTCAATCAGAGACAACTAACGACACCTGCCTCTGATTGAGAACCATACTAGGCTGAACACAAAAACCAATATAGAAAGACAAACATAGACTCCCCACCCCAACTCACGCCCTGACCATACTAAAACAAAGAATAAAATAACAGAACTATGGTCAGAACGTGACACGCCCCCATTTTTAACCCATAATTCTCCATGAGAGTATTTTATAAAAAAATACTACTGGTCCAAAGATAAAACAAAGTTTCAAATAACACAATCAGATCAAAATCCCTACCCTGAAACCCTCCACAAAGAAAAATGATTGTACCCTTTATGGCCATAGGAAGAGAGACTTAAGGAAGTCTACTCTTAGTTCAAGGTTATGCTCTTTCTTTCTTCTCATTGGTTCAAATTACAAATATGTCAAAGACCTATAAACTCCATCATAAATGATCAATTACACAAATTACCTTAAAAATCAGTATCACAAATGACCTCAAATTCATTATCCAAATGGCCCTCCCGAGGCTGATCAGACCACGCAGGAGAGCCATTGTCATGTTCTGACCCTAGTTCTTGTGTAATTTCTTTGTTTTAGTTGGTCAGGACGTGAGTTGGGTGGGTATTCTATGTTTTGTGATTCTAGGTTGGGTTTCTTGTTTTGGTCTGATATGGTTCTCAATCAGAGGCAGGTGTTAGTTATTGTCTCTGATTGGGAACTATATTTAGGTGCGCTTTGGTCCTCTCCTTCTTCCACCGACGACAACCCTTACAGAACCACCCACCAAAAAAGGACCAAGCAGCGAGGTAACAGGGCAGCAGCAGGTGCAGCGCTATAAGGAGGAATGGACATGGGAGGACCTTCTGGACGGCAAGGGTTTGCCACACACGGGAGGAGATCCTAGTTGGAAGGACAGACTGGAAGCTTCAAATGGAGGGTGGTGCTTGGAATCATTGTTCTTCCTCTGTCAACCATGGTCACCTGCAAGGAAACACATGCCATCATCATTGCTTTGCACAAAAATGGCTTCACAGGCAAGGATGTTGCTGCCAGTAAGATTGCACCTCAATCAACCATTTATGGGTTCATCAAGAACTTCAAGGAAAGTGGCTCACATGTCGTGAAGATGGCTTCAGGGCACCCAAAATGTCCAGCAAGTGCCAGGACCGTCTCCCAAAGTTGATTAATCTGCGGGATCGGGGCACCACCAGTACAGAGCTTGCTCAGGAATGGCAGCAGGCAGGTGTGAGTGCATCTGCACGCACAGTGAGGCAAAGACTTTTGGAGGATGGCCTAGTGTCAAGAAGGGCAGCAAAGAAGCCACTTCTCTCCAGGAAAAACATCAGGGACAGACCGATATTCTGCAAAAGGTACAGGGATTGGACTGCTGAGGACTGGGGTAAAGTCATTTTCTCTGATGAATCCCTTTCCGATTGTTTGGGGCATCTGGAAAAAAAGCTTGTCCGGAGAAGACAAGGTGAGCGCTACCATCAGCCCTGTGTCATGCCAACAGTAGCATCCTGAGACCATTCATGTGTGGGGTTGCTTCTCAGCCAAGGAGTGGGCTCACTCACAATTTTGCCAAAGAACAGAGCCATGAATAAAGAATGGTACCAACACATCCTCCAAGAGCAACTTCTCCCAACCATCCAGGAACAGTTTGGTGAAGAACAATGCCTTTTCCAGCATGATGGAGCACCTTGCCATAAGGCAAAAGTGATAACAAAGTGACTCGGGCAACAAAACATTAATATTTTGGGTCCATGGCCAGGAAACTCCCCAGACCTTAATCCCATTGAGAACTTGTGGTCAATCCTCAAGAGGCGGGTGGACAAACAAAAACACACAAATTCTGACAAACTCCAAGCATTGATTATGCAAGAATGGGCTGCCATCAGTCAGGATGTGGCCCAGAAGTTAATTGACAGCATGCCAGGGCGGATTGCAGAGGTCTTGAAAAAGAAGGGTCAACACTGAAAATATTGACTCTTTGCATCAACTTCACGTAATTGTCAATAAAAGCCTTTGACACTTATGAAATGCTTGTAATTATACTTCAGTATTCCATAGTAACATCTGACAAAAATATCTAAAGACACTGAACCAGCAAACTTTGTGGAAATTAATATTTGTGTCATTCTCAAAACTTTTGGCACGACTGTACATATCAGTCTACCATATCATTATAACAGATCTACAGCTGTACATATCAGTCTACCATATCAGTCTACCATATCAGTCTACCATATCAGTCTACCATATCAGTCTACCATATCAGTCTACCATATCAGTCTACCATATCTACAGTTGTACATATCAGTCTACCATATCAGTCTACCATATCTACAGCTGTACATATCAGTCTACCATATCAGTCTACCATATCTACAGTTGTACATATCAGTCTACCATATCAGTCTACCATATCTACAGCTGTACATATCAGTCTACCATATCAGTCTACCATATCTACAGTTGTACATATCAGTCTACCATATCAGTCTACCATATCTACAGCTGTACATATCAGTCTACCATATCAGTCTACCATATCTACAGTTGTACATATCAGTCTACCATATCAGTCTACCATATCTACAGTTGTACATATCAGTCTACCATATCAGTCTACCATATCCAGTCTACCATATCAGTCTACCATATCTACAGTTGTACATATCAGTCTACCATATCAGTCTACCATATCTACAGTTGTACATATCAGTCTACCATATCAGTCTACCATATCAGTCTACCATATCAGTCTACCATATCTACAGTTGTACATATCAGTCTACGACTGTACTGTCATGACCAAAACAAGCCCCATGGTGAACACTGTGACAGTGTCTGGGTACCTCCATGGAGAATAGGACTGTACTGCTACAATGCAACACTAAAGTCTCTCAATTCTGAAACATTGCATGACAACTTTTCTGTAATAACGATTCAATGATAACAATATTATTCATATTTTTGTTTGTATTCTTTAAAACACATTGAACAGAATTGAACAAAATACAAACTGAAACGTCCTTTTCATTCAAACATGCTTCCTTCCTTCCTTCCAGTGAAGCATTAATCTAATTTTATTCCCCGACCTGACGCCAATGTAGTGGTTTTAGTACCCCCTCTAGATCTCTAGATCACCCAAGGAGACTGTCATTTTGGGATGCACACCACACTAGATCACCCAAGGAGACTGCCTCATCCACCTGGAACGCCCCACCCCTAGATGTGTAAAGCTGATTGCTTCTGTTTTAGCAGCAATGCACCACTCAAGTCTACTCTGCAGGCAACTTGACAAAGGAGTAGCAGTGGGATAGGAGCGGAGCAGAGGAGAGAGAGAGGGAGGAGAGAGCAGAGGAGAAGAAGAGAAGAGGAGAGGAGGGGAGAGGAGTGGAGAAAGAGAAGAGAAGAGAAGAGAAGAGAGGAGAGGAGAGGAGAGGAGAGGAGAGGAGAGGAGAGGAGAGGAGAGGAGAGGAGAGGAGAGGAGAGGAGAGGAGAGGAGAGGAGAGTAGAGCAGTGGAGAGGAGAAGAGAGGGGAGCAGAGCAGTGGAGAGGAGAAGAGAGGAGAGGAGGACAGAGCAGAGAGGAGAGCAGAGAGGAAGAGAGGGGAGCAGAGATGAGAAGAGAGGAGAGGAGAGGAGAGGAGAAGATAGTAGAGGCCAGCATAGAGTACAGCAGGAGAGGAGAGCAGAGGAGATGAGAAGAGAAGAGAAGAGAAGAGAAGAGAGAGAGAGGAGAGGAGAGGA
The DNA here is from genome assembly GCF_021184085.1 of Oncorhynchus gorbuscha. Taxonomy (NCBI): domain Eukaryota; kingdom Metazoa; phylum Chordata; class Actinopteri; order Salmoniformes; family Salmonidae; genus Oncorhynchus; species Oncorhynchus gorbuscha. The sequence goes on from NW_025749260.1 coordinate 26,120, forward strand.
GAGAGGAGAGGAGAGGAGAGGAGAGGGAGAGGAGAGGGAGAGGAGAGGAGAGGAGAGGAGGGAGAGGAGGAGAGGAGAGGAGAGG
>NW_025749261.1:0-26204 GCF_021184085.1 Oncorhynchus gorbuscha
GTGCTTTGATTCATATGATTTAACCTTCACCTCAATCTCTTTCTCCACCCTCCATTTCACCCCACCTTCTCTCATCTCTCCCTCCCTCCCTCTCTCCTTATCTCATCTCTCCCTCCCTCCCTCTCTCCTTATCTCATCTCTCCCTACCTACCTCCCTCTCTCCTTCTCTCTCCCTACCTCCCTCTCTCCTTATCTCATCTCTCCCTCCATCTCTCCCTACCTACCTCCCTCTCTCCTTCTCTCTCTACCCCTCCCTCCATCTCTCCCTACCTACCTCCCTCTCTCCTTCTCTCTCTCTACCCCCCTCCCTCCATCTCTCCCTACCTACCTACCTCTCTCCTTATCTCATCTCTCTCTACCCCTCCCTCCATCTCTCCTTATCTCATCTCTCCCTCCATCTCTCCCTACCTACCTCCCTCTCTCCTTATCTCATCTCTCCCTCCATCTCTCCCTACCTACCTCCCTCTCTCCTTATCTCATCTCTCCCTCCATCTCTCCCTACCTACCTCCCTCTCTCCTTATCTCATCTCTCCCTCCATCTCTCCCTACCTACCTCCCTCTCTCCTTATCTCATCTCTCCCTCCATCTCTCCCTACCTACCTCCCTCTCTCCTTCTCTCTCTACCCCTCCCTCCATCTCTCCCTACCTACCTACCTCTCTCCTTATCTCATCGCTCCCTCCATCTCTCCCTACCTACCTCTCTCCTTATCTCATCTCTCTCTACCCCCTCCCTCCTACCTACCTCCCTCCCTCCATCTCTCCCTACCTACCTCCCTCTCTCATTCTCTCTCTACCCCTCCCTCCATCTCTCCCTACCTACCTACCTCCCTCTCTCCTTCTCTCTCTCTACCCCCCTCCCTCCTCCATCTCTCCCTACCTACCTCCCTCTCCTTCTCTCTCTACCCCTCCCTCCATCTCTCCCTACCTACCTCTCTCCTTATCTCATCTCTACCTCTCCCCCCTCCCTCCATCTCTCCCTACCTACCTACCTCTCCTTATCTCATCTCTCTCTACTCCCTCCTCTCCCTACCTACCTCCCTCTCTACCCCCTCCCTCCCTCCATCTCTCCCTACCTACCTCCCCTCTCCTTCTCTCTCTCTACCCTCCCTCCTCCATCTCTCCCTACCTACCTACCTGTCTCCCTTCTCTCTCTCTACCCTACCTCCCCTCCCTCCATCTCTCCCTCCACCTCACCTCCCTCTCTCTTTATCTCATCTCTCTCTCACCCCTCCCTCCCTACCTACCTCCCTCTCTCCTTCTTCTCTCTACCCCCTCCCTTCCCTCCTCCATCTCTCCCTACCTACCTACCTCTCCTTATCTCATCTCTCTCAATCTCCTCCCTCCATCTCTCCCTACCTACTCACTCTCTCCTTATCTCATCTCTCTCTACCCCTCCCTCCCTACCACTCTCTCCACCCCCTCCCTCCATCTCTCCCTACCTACCTCTCTCCTTCTCTCTACCCCCTCCTCCCTCCATCTCTCCCTACCTACCTACCTGTCTCCCTTCTCTTCTCTCTTCTCTCTTACCCTCCCTCCCTCCATCTCCTACCTACCTCCCTCTTCCTTCTTCACTTCTACCTCCCTCCATCTCTCTCACCTACCTCCCTCCCTCTCCTCACTCTCTTACCCCCCTCCCTCCCTCCATCTCTCCCCACCTACCTCCCTCTCTCCCCTTGTCACTCTCTACCCCCCCTCCCTCCTCCATCTCCCTACCTACCTCCCTCTCCTTCTCTCTTTCTCTACCCCCTCCCTCCATCTCTCCTACCTACCTCTCCTCCTTCTCTCTCTACCCCCCTCCCTCCATCTCTCCCTACCTACCTCCCTACCTCCCTCTCTTCCTTCTCTCATTCTCTCTCCCTCCATCTCTCCCTAGCCTACCTCCCTCCTCTCCTTCTCTCTCTACCCCTCCCTCCATCTCTCCCTACCTACCTACCTCTCTCCTTATCTCATCTCTCTCTACCCCCTCCCTCCCTACCTACCTCCCTCTCTCCTTCTCTCTCTCTACCCCCTCCCTCCCTCCATCTCTCCCTACCTACCTACCTCTCTCCTTATCTCATCTCTCTCTACCCCTCCCTCCATCTCTCCCTACCTACCTACCTCTCTCCTTATCTCATCTCTCTCTACCCCCTCCCTCCCTACCTACCTCCCTCTCTACCCCCTCCCTCCATCTCTCCCTACCTACCTCCCTCTCTCCTTCTCTCTCTCTACCCCCTCCCTCCCTCCATCTCTCCCTACCTACCTACCTGTCTCCTTCTCTCTCTCTACCCCCCTCCCTCCCTCCATCTCTCCCTACCTACCTCCCTCTCTCCTTCTCACTCTCTACCCCCCTCCCTCCCTCCATCTCTCCCTACCTACCTCCCTCTCTCCTTCTCACTCTCTACCCCCTCCCTCCCTCCATCTCTCCCTACCTACCTCCCTCTCTCCTTGTCACTCTCTACCCCCCTCCCTCCCCTCCCTCCCTCCATCTCTCCCTACCTACCTCCCTCTCTCCTTCTCTCTCTCTACCCCCTCCCTCCATCTCTCCCTACCTACCTCCCTCTCTCCTTGTCACTCTCTACCCCCCTCCCTCCCTCCATCTCTCCCTACCTACCTCCCTCTCTCCTTATCTCATCGCTCCCTCCATCTCTCCCTACCTACCTCCCTCTCTCCTTGTCACTCTCTACCCCCCTCCCTCCCTCCATCTCTCCCTACCTACCTCCCTCTCTCCTTCTCTCTCTCTACCCCCCTCCCTCCATCTCTCCCTACCTACCTACCTGTCTCCTTCTCTCTCTCTACCCCCTCCCTCCCTCCATCTCTCCCTACCTACCTCCCTCTCTCCTTCTCTCTCTCTACCCCATCCCTCCCCTCCCTACCGGTCTCTCAGGAGACGTGGTGTCAGGGAGGCCGCTCCATCTCTCTGGGGGACTACAGTGAGGAGTGGAGGGGCCCATCGCCGCCTGGCCCATGCACTGCAAACGCTGCTCCCAGCAGCTCGCTTCCACGGGGTCATCCAGAAACAGGCCCTCCACCTGAGACAAGTAAAGATGAAACACATGACAGTTCTTAAACCTGTTTTTGCTTTGTCATTATGGGGGTAGTGTGTGTAGATTGATAAAATGTGTATTTATTTAGATTAAGGCTGTAACGTAACAACATTGGGGAAAGAGAAAAGGGTCTGAATACTTTCAGAATGACCTGTATATGTACAAATTCATTGTTTTACACAATATTTGAACACATTTGATCAAAGGAAAGATTCCCTGACCAAGGTGGATGAATGTTTGTCATGTTGCTAGGATCCTAATCTGGGTTAAACCAGAACTAAAATATTTTGTCATTTGTTCAGATGCTTGATTAGGTTCTGTGGGTAAAAAAAAGCCTGTTAGAAATAAAGATTTGGGTTCGTGAAGTATTCACCCTCACAAAAAGAATCTCTCAGCTTCAGCATTCTAGAGTTCTATATAATTATATGGTCTCCTTTGCTCCTGTATAGTTAATTGCAATGTCTACTCCACGAAGACCTTCAACCTTTCTGGGGGTCAAAACATTGTAATGAACTATAATGGAGCATACACCAATGTGCAGGTATTTCAACCCTTGCACAGAACACAGAACACTTTCTACCAAGGAGGAAACAGCAGCATGGAACAAATACACTGTGTTCTGAGAAGGAATGTAAACCAGCATGTACCAGTACACTGACTGACTCAACTGGAGATTACACAATGCAACACAACCTCAGCAACATGCCAACCACAACTTCATGATGTATCACTTGTTGTACTTCTTGTTTGTGGCCTTGTGTAATGACGATGATGGTGTTTCAAATTGGAAAGTTAACCCCAAAAAAGCAGTTACAAGTCAGCGGGTAACTCCCTCTTCTTAAGTTGAGCCAATCGATGTTTAGTTTACAGTGAGGGAGTTTATATCTGAATATGTAACCTGTGATCCATCAGGTGCTGCTGAACTATAACGGCAGAGCTGCGGATCTCTGAGGATTTCACTGTAGCAGCCAGTAACATCATCACCACACTGGCCTTTGGGAAAGAGGTGAGGATCACACCTGGGTTCAAATAGTTTTTGTTGTCTGCGCTTGATTGAGCTTGCCTGGCACAACGGAATCAATGGAACAGTCCCAAAAAAGAAACCACACCCATTTGATCCGGCTGCTCCAGACAGGCTAACTCCCGGTATCTGGAAGAAAACCACACCCATTTGATCCGGCTGCTCCAGACAGGCTCAATCAAGTATCTGGAAGAAACCACACCCATTTGATCCCGGCACCTCCAGACAGGCTCAATCAAGTATCTGGAAGAAACCACACCCATTTGATCCCGGCTGCTCCAGACAGGCTCAATCAAGTATCTGGAAGAAACCACACCCATTTGATCCCGGCTGCTCCAGACAGGCTCAATCAAATATCTGGAAGAAACCACACCCATTTGATCCCGGCTGCTCCAGACAGGCTCAATCAAGTATCTGGAAGAAACCACACCCATTTGATCCCGGCTGCTCCAGACAGGCTCAATCAAGTATCTGGAAGAAACCACACCCATTTGATCCGGCTGCTCCAGACAGGCTCAATCAAGTATCTGGAAGAAACCACACCCATTTGATCCGGCTGCTCCAGACAGGCTCAATCAAGTATCTGGAAGAAACCACACCCATTTGATCCGGCTGCTCCAGACAGGCTCAATCAAGTATCTGGAAGAAACCACACCCATTTGATCCGGCTGCTCCAAACAGGCTCAATCAAGTATCTGGAAGAAACCACACCCATTTGATCCGGCTGCTCCAGGCAGGCTCAATCAAGTATCTGGAAGAAACCACACCCATTTGATCCGGCTGCTCCAGGCAGGCTCAATCAAGTATCTGGAAGAAACCACACCCATTTGATCCGGCTGCTCCAGGCAGGCTCAATCAAGTATCTGGAAGAAACCACACCCATTTGATCCCAAGCTGCTCCAGGCAGGCTCAATCAAGTATCTGGAAGAAACCACATCCATTTGATCTGGCTGCTCCAGGCAGGCTCAATCAAGTATCTGGAAGAAACCACACACATTTGATCCGGCTGCTCCAGGCAGGCTCAATCAAGTATCTGAAGAAACCACACCCATTTGATCCGGCTGCTCCAGGCAGGCTCAATCAAGTATCTGGAAGAAACCACACCCATTTCATCCGGCTGCTCCAGGCAGGCTCAATCAAGTATCTGGAAGAAACCGCACTCAAGGGATAACCATGATGGAAATATAGTCATGTATTTTATTAACCACTGCCGTGTAAGCTTATCTAAAAGCAGAGACATCGATAAGCAGTTATATATCACAGTTGGAAAAATTGAACCAGGCTGGTTATCTAGTGGGGTTGGTGATCAAATCAAATCAAACTGCATTTGTCACATCTACTAATACAGCAGGTGTAGACTTTACACCTTAAGCCCTTAACCCTTAATGCAGTTTTAAGATAAATACCCAAATAAATACAACAATGAAAGTAACAAATCGTTAAAGAGCAGCAGTAAAATAGCAATAGCGAGGTTATATACAGGGGGGGTACAGAGTCAATGTGGAGGCTATATACAGAGCTGGTACAGTCAATGTGGAGGCTAGTATACAGGGGGTACCGGTACAGAGTCAATGTGGGGTACTCAGGGGTGGTACAGAGTCAATGTGGAGGCTATATACAGGCACTGCACAGAGTCAATGTGGAGGGGGGGGTACCGGCACAGAGTCCACCGGTACAGAGTCAATGTGGAGGCTATATACAGGGGGCTGCACAGAGTCAATGTGGAGGCCATATACAGGGGGTACCGGTACAGAGTCAATGTGGAGGCTGGTATACAGGGGGTACCGGCACAGAGTCAATGTGGAGGCTATATACAGGGGTACCAGTGACAGAGTCAATGGGGAGGCCATATACAGGGGGTAGTACAGAGTCAATGTGGAGGCCATATACAGGGGGCACGGTACAGAGTCAATGTGGGAGGCTATATACATAGGGGTACCTCGGGTACAGAGTCAATGTGGAGGCTATATACAGGGGGTACCGGTACAGAGTCAATGTGGAGGCTATATACAGGGGTACCGGTACAGAGTCAATGTGTGGAGGCTATATACAGGGGGTACCTGTGTACAGAGTCAATGTGAGGCTATATACAGGGGGTACCGTACAGAGTCAATGTGGAGGCAGAGTCATGTGGAGGCCATATACAGGGGTATACAGAGTCATACCGGTACAGAGTCAATGTGGAGGCTATATACAGGGGGGAGTCAATGTGGAGGCCAGGGGTACCAGTACAGAGTCAATGTGGAGGCCTACAGGGGGTATACAGAGTCAAGGGGGTACAGGGGGCACAGAGTCAATGTGGAGGCTATATACAGGGGTACCGGCACAGAGTCAATGTGGAGGCTATATACAGGGGTACAGAGTCAATGTGGAGGCTATATACGGGGGTATACAGAGTCAATGTGGAGGCTATATACAGGGGGGTACAGAGTCAATGTGGAGGCACAGAGTCAATGTGTGGGAGAACCAGTTAGTCCAGGGAATTGAGGTAATATGTACATAGGTAGAGTTATTAAAGTGACTATGCATAGATAATAATAGAGATTAGCAGCAGTGTAAAAAGAGCAATGCAAATAGTCTGGGTAGCTAATTGATTAGATACCAGAGTCTTATGGCTTGGGGGTAAAAGCTGTTGAGAAGCTCCTTGGATATAGACTTGGCGCCCGTACCACTTGCCATGTGGTAGCAGGGAGAACAGTCTATGACCATGGGTGGCTGGGGTCTTTGACACTTTCTAGGGCCTTCCTCTGACACCGCCTGGTATAGAGGTCCTGATGGCAGGAAGCTTGGCCCCAGTGTTGTACTGGGCTGTACGGACTACTCTCTGTAGTACCTTGCGCCTCCGAGGCCGAACAGTTGCCATACCAGGCAGTGATGCAACCCGTCAGGATGCTCTCGATGGTGCAGCTGTAGAACCTTTGAGGATCTGAGGACCCATGCCAAATCTTTTCAGTCTCCTGAGGGGGAATAGGCTTTGTCATGCCCTTTCACGACTGTCTTGGTGTGCTTGCACCATGTTAGATTGTTGGTGATGTGGACACCAAGGAACTTGAAGCTCTCAACCTGCTCCACCGCAGTCCTCACACGAGAATGGGGACGTGCTCAGTCCCCTTTTCCCTGTAGTCCCAATCATCTCCTTTGTCTTGATCACGTGGAAGGAGAGGTTGTTGTCCTTGCACCACACGGCCAGGTCTCTCTGACCTCCTCCCTATAGTCTCGTTGCTGTTGGTGATCAGGCCTACCACTGTTGTGTCATCGGCAAACTTAATGATGGTGTTGAGTCGTGCCTGGCCGTGCAGTCATGAGTGAACAAGGAGTACAGGAGGGGACTGAGCACGCACCTCTGAGGGGGCCCCGTATTGAGGATCAGCGTGGTGAATGTGTTGTGACCTACCCTTACCACCTGGGGGGCAGCCCTTCAGGAAGTCCAGAATCCAGTTGCAGAGGGAGGCTTAGTCCCAGGGCCCAACCTGAAAGGGTTTATCAACTTTTATAAAAGAAAACCTATTGGTGCTTTTTTGAATAATGTAAAATCATGTTATAGAAGGTGGAAAAGGGTTATGCCACATATGGTAAAGCATCTCCTGTACTACTGTGTGTACTGTAAATAATAATAATATTGATCATAATTATGATAATACTAGGATAATGATAATAATAATTATGATAATGATAATAATAATAAAAAATGATTTTAAATAACTGTTCAAGGAAACAAAGACGCTATACATACAGTAGTATCAAATGGTAAATGGTATAAGTGGGACTTCCTGTAATATATTGATTAATTTGTCTGTGTTTGTGACCTTTGTCTATTTGTCTGTGTCTTTTAGTATGAGAAGAGTTCTGCAGAGCTGCAGAGACTGCATGGCTGTCTTAATGAGATCGTGTCTCTATGGGGCTCTCCCTGGATCTCTGCTCTGGACTCCTTCCCACTGCTCAGGGTCGGTCAAGTTTATACACTCAGACTACACTATCTGACAGGGAAACTGCATGCACAGATAGCTACTCTGATACACAAATTAAAATGTCTAAAATGGTGCAAACAAAAGTGGGAATATGTGATTATATTGTGTAGTTATATTGATCTGTTCCCATTTGTCCAAGAAATTGCCTAATCCGGCCGTTCTCCCGTCTTCTGAAAGAGGTGGCCAGGAGAGATGACATCATCAGAACACATCTGGATGAGTACAAGGTTGGTGTGAATACTGTAGCTTCTTTTCAAACTTATGTTCAAGTAGCCAGCAGCAAACACAAAGACAATCATGTCAAAGTTTTTAAAAGCATCTGTAATGTAATATGGGTACATTGGTAGCATATGGAAGATATGAAATGTATTGCTGCCACAGATGCAGGCACCGAGCAAAACATCAGAGGAAGACATTGCCATCACAAGCGCTCTCTCCTCAACGGCCTTGGGAAGCCCCAGGACACAACACAGGGAGTGGTAGGTTCTTATCATGGTTTACAACCTGAACTCAGATGTAGACGTAAGATAGTGAAGTGAATCTGGACACTACAATTAGTATTATAGGTTACATTTTGTATAGTATGTATTATGAAATTCGTATAATATGTTTTGAATTTGCAAAAAGTATGATATGTTGCGTATTCTAATTTGTTGTGGCTAACGTTAGCTAGGTGGCTAAGGCTAACGTTAGAAAGGCTAGGGGTTAGGGTTAGGGGTTAAGGTTTGGAGTTAGATTAAAGGGTTAAAGTTTTGGTTAGGGAAGCGTTAGCAAACATGCTAAGTAGTTGCAAAGCATCTAAAAGTAGTAAGTAGTTGCACAGTTGCTAATTAGATAAAAGTTATCCGTGACGAGATTCAAACACACAACCCTTGGGTTGCTAGAGATTCGCGTTAAGTTACTTTCTTTCTTATGTAACCACACCAAACGTAACATATCATACTAATTTGGATTTTCCAGATTAACGTTTACTATGTCATGTCTCGTCTATGAGACCAGGCTGTGGTTTATCATGGTAATCAATCAAAATCACATAGCAAATGCTTACAATATAAGCCTACTAATTGCTATAAATGTGTAATAGTAAGTGTTATATTGCGCATCCGAAATGGCACCCGATTCCCTAGTGCATTACTTTTGACCATGGCCCTGGTTAAAAGCAGTGCACTATATAGAGAATAGTGCCATTTGGGTCACACATATGCTCATGGTCTGCAGTAAGGACATGGTCCATTCACAGGTCCTGACAGACACTCACGTCCACATGGCCACTGTGGACCTTCTGATCGGGGGAACAGAGACAACAGCTGCCTGGCTCAGCTGGACTGTGGCCTTTCTACTGCACAGGCCTGAGGTACACTACAAAACTCTATACACTACAGAACACAATACACTACGCAACACTACAGACCACAATACACTACACTACACTACAGAACTCAATACACTACGCAACACTACAGAACTCAATACACTACGCAACACTACAGAACTCTATACACTACACTACAGAACTCTATACACTACACTACAGAACTCTATACACTACACTACAGAACTCTATACACTACACTACAGAACTCAATACAATACGCAACACTACAAAACTCAATACACTACACTACACTACAATAACTCAGTACACTACACCACCACAGAACTCAGTACACATGCAACACTACAAAACTCTCTATACACTACACTACACTACACTAAATAACTCAGAACTCAATACAATACACTACACTCTACACTACAGAACTCTATACACTACACTACAGAACTCTATACACTACATACACTACACTACAGAACTCTATACACTACACTACAGAACTAACTACAATACGCAACACTACAAAACTCAATACACTACACTACACTAAATAACTCAGTACACTACACTACAGAACTCTATACACTACACTACAGAACTCTATACACTACACTACAGAACTCTATAAACACACTACAGACCTCTCAATACGCAACACTACAAAACTCTATACACTACACTAACAGAACTCTATACACTACACTACAGAACTCAATACATACACTACACTACAAAACTCTATACACTACACTACAGAACTCTATACACTACACTACAGAACTCTATACACTACACTACAGAACTCTATACACTACACTACAGAACTCAATACAATACGCAACACTACAAAACTCAATACACTACACTAAATAACAGAACTCTATACACTACACTACAGAACTCTATACAATACTAACACTACAAAACCTATACACTACAAAAACTCTATACACTAACAGAACTCAGTACACTACACTACAGAACTCAATACACTACGCAACACTACAGAACTACACTACAATACTACACTACAAAACTCAATACACTACGCAACACTACAAAACTCTATACACTACACTACAGAACTCTATACACTACACTACAGAACTCTATACACTACGCACTACAGAACTTTATACAATACAACACTACAGAACTCAATACACTGAACGCTATAACACTACAGAACTCTATACACTACACTACAGAACTCAATACACTACACTACAGAACTCTATACACTACACTACAGAACTCTATACACTACACTATAGAACTCTATACACTACACTACAGAACTCTATACACTACACTACAGAACTCTATACACTACACTATAACTCTATACACTACACTAACTGTATACACTACACAACTCTATACACTACAGAACTCTACACTACACTACATAACTGTATACACTACATAACTGTATACACTACACTCAAGGTGAACTCTATACACTACAGAACTCTATACACTACACTACAGAACACTATACACTACACCACAGAACTCTATACACTACACTACAGAACTCTATACACTACAGAACGCAATACTCTACACTACATAACTCTATACACTACACCACAGAACTCTATACACTACATAACTGTATACAGACACTCTACACACTACAGAACCAATATACACTACAGAACTCTACACTACACTACAGAACTCTATACACTACAACTGAACACTACACTACAACTACACTACAGAACTCTATACACTACACTACAGAACTCAATATACGCAACACTACAAAACTCAATACACTACACTACACTAAATAACTCTATACACTACACTACAGAACTCAATACACTACACTACAAAACTCAATACACTACACTACACTAAATAACTCAGTACATACACTACACTACAGAACACAATACACTACACCACAGAACTCTATACACACACAACTCTATACACTACACTACAGAACACAATACTTACACCACAGAACTGTATACACTACACTACAGAACTCTATACACTACAGACCGCAATACTCTACACTACAGAACACAATACTCTACACCACAGAACTCTATACACTACAGAACTCTATACACTACAGAACTCTATACACTACACTACAGAACTCTATACACTACACTACAGAACTCTATACACTACACTACAGAACTCTATAAACTACACTACAGAACTCTATACACTACACTACAGAACTCTATACACTACACTACAGAACTCTATACACTACAGAACTCTATACACAGAACAGAACTCTATACACTACACTACAGAACTCAATACAATACGCAACACTACAAAACTCAATACACTACGCTAAATAACTCTATACACTACGCTACAGAACTCTATACACTACACTACAGAACTCTATACACTACACTACAGAACTCTATAAACTACACTACAGAACTCTATACACTACACTACAGAACTCTATACACTACACTACAGAACTCAATACAATACGCAACACTACAAAACTCAATACACTACACTACACTAAATAACTCAGTACACTACACTACAGAACTCAATACACTACACTACAGAACTCAATACAATACGCAACACTACAAAACTTTATACACTACACTACAAAACTCTATACACTACACTACAGAACTCTATACACTACACTACAGAACTCAATACAATACGCAACACTACAGAACTCAATACACTACGCAACACTACAGAACTCAATACACTACACTACAGAACTCAATACACTACACTACAGAACTCTATACACTACACTACAGAACTCTATACACTACACTATAGAACTCTATACACTACACTACAGAACTCTATACACTACACTACAGAACTCTATACACTACATAACTGTATACACTACACTACACAACTCTATACACTACAGAACTCTATACACTACACTACAGAACTCTATACACTACACTACAGAACTCTATACACTACACTACAGAACTCTATACACTACACTACAGAACTCTATACACTACACAACTCTATACACTACACTACAGAACACAATACTCTACACCACAGAACTCTATACACTACACTACAGAACTCTATACACTACAGAACGCAATACTCTACACTACATAACTCTATACACTACATAACTGTATACACTACACTACACAACTCTATACACTACAGAACTCTATACACTACACTACAGAACTCTATACACTACACTACAGAACTCTATACACTACACTACAGAACTCAATACAATACGCAACACTACAAAACTCAATACACTACACTACACTAAATAACTCAGTACACTACACTACACTACAGAACTCAATACACTACACTACAGAACTCTATACACTACACAACTCTATACACTACACTACAGAACACAATACTCTACACCACAGAACTCTATACACTACACTACAGAACTCTATACACTACAGAACGCAATATTCTACACTACATAACTGTATACACTACACTACACAACTCTATACACTACAGAACTCTATACACTACACTACAGAACACAATACTCTACACCACAGAACTCTATACACTACAGAACTCTATACACTACAGAACGCAATACTATACACTACATAACTCTATACACTACACTACAGAACTCTACACACTACACTACAGAACTCTATACACTACACGACAGAACTCTACACACTACACTACAGAACTCTATACACTACACGACAGAACTCTACACACTACACTACAGAACTCTATACACTACACTACAGAACTCTATACAATACACTACACTACAGAACACTATAAACTACACTACAGAACTCTATACACTACACTACAGAACTCTATACACTACACTACAGAACTAGATATACTATACTACACTACAGAACTCTATACACTATACTACACTACACTACAGAACTCTATACACACACACTACAGAACTCTATACACTATACTACAAACACTACAGAATTAGATACACAGAACTACAATTCTATACACTACACTACACTACAGAACTCTATACACTACACTACAGAATTAGATAAACTACACTACAGAACAGATACACTCTATACACTACACTAAACATAATTAGATACACTATACTACACTACAGAACTCTATACACTACACTACAGAATTAGATACACTATACTACACTACAGAATTACACTACACTAAACTACAGAATTAGATACACTATACTACACTACAGAACTCTATACACTACACTACAGAATTAGATGCACTATACTACACTACAGAATTAGATACACTATACTACACTACAGAATTATAGAACTATACTACACTACACTACAGAACTCTAAATACACTACACTACAGAATTAGATGCACTATACTCCACTACACTACAGAATTAGATACACTATACTACACTACACTACAGAACTCTATACACTCACACTACATAATTAAATACACTATACTACACTACAGAACTCCTATACACTACAGAATTAGATACACTACACTACAGACACTACCGAACTCTATACACTACACTACAGAACTCTATACACTACAGAACTCTATACAAACTACATAATTAGATACACTATAATGACACCACAGAACAGACACTACACTACACTACACTACACTACAGAATTAGATACACTATACTACACTACACTACCGAACTCTATACACTACACTCAGAATTAGAGAATTAGATGCAGAACTCTATACACTACACTACAGAACTCTACTATACTACACTACAGAACTCTATACACTACACTATACTACACTACAGAATTATACACTACACTACACTACAGAACTCTAGACTACACTACAGAATTAGATGCACTATACTACACTACAGAACTCTATACACTACACTACAGAATTAGATACACTATATACAGAACACTACACTACAGAATTAGATACACTATACTACACTACACAGAACTCTATACACTACACTACAGAACTCTATACATATATATACACTACAGAATTAGATACACTATACTACACTACACAGAACTCTATACACTATACTACAGAACTACTATACTACACTCACAGAATTAGATACACTATACTACACTACAGAACTCTATACACTACACTACACTACACTACAGAATTAGATACACTATACTACACTACAGAACTCTATACACTACACTACAGAATTAGATACACTATACACTACAGAACTCATACACTACACTACAGAATTAGATACACTATACTACTACTCAGGGATACGCGCAATGTCGTCTGGAGTACGTCAAATAAAAATGTGATTCACACCTTTTAAAATGTTTTTTGCTTCACATTTTCAAACAGTTCAACGGGGATTTACATTTGGGTGAGGTTTTTTCCCCGCCTGAGTAACCTCGTTTCACTGCCAAAATAAAATTAAACCACCTAGTGGTTAACAACACAATGTCAAATACAGGTAGACTAGTTAAATAATTAACATCCAATCACATGAACCGTTAACTCGTGGGAATACTAATGGTTCGTATGTAGCCAAACGTAGCTGCTGCTCATGTAGGTATCTGTACTGATGCAAAAGCCATGACAGGGAGACATAGTGGAGTGGTAACAACAGTTGCTCCGATACACTTGGGTACACTGCAGCATCCCACCGAGATACACTATACTACACTGCAGCATGCACTGAGAGGCTCTATACACTGCAGCATCCACCAGAGGCTCTTGGGTACACTGCAGCATCCACCGAGAGGCTTTGGGTACACTGCAGCATGCACCGAGACTCTATACACTGCAGCATGCACCGAGACCTACAGACACTGCAGCATGCACTGAGGATACTACACTACAGCATGCACGAGACACTCACTACACTGCAGCATGCACTGAGAGGCTCTTGGGTACACTGCAGCATGCACTGAGAGGCTCTTTTGCCCATAGGAATGCCTGACAGCTGAAAGACACTTTGGACACTACAGTGAAAATCGCTTATACATACTACACTACAGAACTCTATACTAGCATAGACACACTATACCACACAACACAATACACTACAGAATTAGATATTAGATACACTATACTACACAACTCTATACACTACACTACACTACATAATTAGATACACTATACTACACTACAGCATTAGATGCACTATACTACAGAATTAAATACACTATAGTACAGAACTCTATACGCTACACTACACTACACTACAGAATTAGATACACTATACTTTACTACACTACAGAACTCTATACACTACACTACAGAATTAGATACACTATACTACACAACTCTATACACTACACTACACTACACTACATAATTAGATAGACTACACTACACTACAGAATTAGATACACTACAGAACTCTATACACTACACTACACTACAGAATTAGATACACTATGCTACACTACAGCATTAGATACTACAGAATACACTACTACATAATTAGATACACTATACTACACTACAGCATTAGATACACTATACTACACTACACTATAGAAACTCTATACACTACACTACATAATTAGATATTACACAACTCTATACACTACACTACAGAATTATACTACACTATGAACTACCACTACACTATACACTACATAATTGGATTGCACTATACTACACTCAGAACCCTATACACTACACTACACCACACTACAGAATTAGAAACACTATACTACACTACAGAACTCTTATAATTAACTCTATACAGAACACTACAGAATTGATATACTACACTACACCACAGAACTCTATACTTTAGAATTAGATACACTTTTTTACTTCACACACTACAGAACTTTAGTACACTACACTACAGAATTAGATACACTATACTACACTACATAATTAGATGCACTATACTACACTACACAACTCTATACACTATACGCAGAACTGATTACACTACAGAATTAGATACACTATACTACACTGCCTCTATACACTACATCACTACATTACAACCATCTAGTGGTTATTACAGAATTAGATACACTATACTACACTACAGAACTCAAATACACAGAATTAGATACACTATACTACACTACAGAACTCTATACACTACACTCCAGAATTCACATACCACCAGGGAACAATGTCGTCTGATTCTCACACCTTTTAAAAATGCTTTTTTGCTTCACATTTTCAAACAGTTCAACGGGGATATACATTGGTTTTTCCCGCCTGATTACCTTTTGTTTCACTGCCAAAATTAAAGCATCTAGTGGCTAACAACACAATGTCAAAATACAGGTAGACTAATTAACATCCAATCACATGAACCGTTATTCTCTCGTGGGAATTCCACTAATGGTTCATATGTAGCCAAATAGCTGCTGCTCATGTTGGTATCTGTACTGATGGTGCAAAAGCATGACAGGGAGACATAGTTAACGCTCAAGAAGTTGCCCACGCCACTTGGGTACACTGCAGCATCCACCGAGAGGCTCTTGGGTACACTGCAGCATCCACCGAGAGGCTCTTGGGTACACTGCAGCATGCACTGAGAGGCTCTTGGGTACACTGCAGCATGCACTGAGAGGCTCTTGGGTACACTGCAGCATGCACTGAGAGGCTCTTGGGTACACTGCAGCATGCACTGAGAGGCTCTTGGGTACACTGCAGCATGCACTGAGAGGCTCTTGGGTACACTGCAGCATGCACTGAGAGGCTCTTGGGTACACTGCAGCATGCACTGAGAGGCTCTTGGGTACACTGCAGCATGCACTGAGAGGCTCTTGCTGCCATAGGAATGCCTGACAGCTTGAAAGACGTTTTGGACACTACAGTGAAAATCGTTAACTTTGTTAAAGCAAGGTCCCTGAACTCTCATGCATTTTCTGCACTGTGCAAAGATATGGGCATCGACCATGTAACGCATTTACAACATACAGAAGAAGTGCGCTGGTTATGAAGGGGCAATGTATTGGCATGTTTTTTGGAATTGAGAGACGAGCTTAAAGTTTTCTTTACTGACCATAATTTTCACTTGTCTGACGACTTTCTCACACGACTCACCTATCTGGGTGATGTTTTGTCTTGCCTGACTGATCTGAATCTAGGATTACAGGGACTCTCCACAACTATATTCAATGTGCGGGACAAAATCGAGGCTATGATTATGGAGTTGGAGCTCTTCTCTGTCTGCATTAATAAGGACAACACACAGGTCTTTCCATCATTGTATGATTTTTTGTGTGAAAATGAACTCAAGCTTACGGACAATGTCAAATGTGATATAGCAAAGCACCTGAGTGAGTTGGGAGTGCAATTACGCAGGTACTTTCCGAAGTGGATGACACAAACAACTGGATTGGTTATCCTTCATGCCCTGCCTCCAGTCCACTTACCATATCTGAAACAAGAGAGCCTCATCGAAATTACAACAATCGGTGAAAATGAAACTGTGAAAATTGAATTTAATCAGAATCAGAAACCACTGCCAGATTTCTGAGTATCCTGAGTAATCCTGCCTTGGCAAATCGAGCTGTTAAGACACTGATGCCCTTGTGAGAGTGGATTCTCGGCCCTCATGAAAACTAAATACAGGCACAGACTGTGTGGAAAATGATTTACGACTGAGACTTTCTCCAATACATCCTAACATTGCAGAGCTATGTGCATCCTTTCAAGCACACCCTTCTCATTAAACCTGTGGTGAGTTATTCACAATTTTACATTAAGGTTTTAAATAAGGTTTTATATGTAAGATGGTTAAATAATGAGCAAAAATTATTGATTATTATTATATTATTATTTATGCCCTGGTCCTATAAGAGCTCTTTGTCACTTCCCACGAGCCGCGTTGTGACGACAACTCACATCATTCTTATGTTTAATAAATGTATCGTATAGTGTGTGGCAGGGTTACAATGATGGCAAAAACATCATTTGAGAGTGTGCTGACCCTGGTGCTAGAGGGGTACGCAGCTGGAGGTTGAATGTTTTAGGGACTAATAAAAGTGTGGGAACCACTGCACTAATAACAGAAGTATTCACTACGCTGCAACACACATATTATATACACTACACATCACTACACTACATAACTATTACACTACTGCACTACACTACAGATTTAGATACACTAAACTGCACTACACTACATATTATATACACTACATATCACTACACTACATAACTCTATACACTACACTGCAACACTACATCACACATAACTCTATACACTACACATCACTACACTACATAACTCTATACACTACACTACACTACACTACACTGCTCTATACCACACTATAATACAATGCATTACACTACACTACACTACACTACAATATACTACACATTATACTACAATACACTACACTACAGAAGTATATACACAACACTGCTCTATACCACACTATAATACACATTACACAACACTATACACACTATACTACAATAACCTACACTACACTACACTACACTACAATACAATACAATACATTGTATTCACCACAGACCTTGATATATGCTTTACATAGTATTCTATAGAGATGGAACTAGACTGAAACCCACAGATGTGTTGTTGGCTTGCATTCCATTATAGACTGTAAGTCAAAAATTCTTTTCTCTTTCTAATCTCTCACTGCACCTCCCTTTACCGCTCACTCTCCCTTTCTCTCTCTCTGTCTCTCTCCCTCCCATCTCTCCCTCTTCTCTCTCCCTCCGTCTCTCTTACTCTCTCTCTCCCTCCATCTCTCTCTCTTTCTCTCCTCCTCCTCTCTTTTACTCTCTCTCTTCTTTCTCTCTCCCTCTGTCTCTCTTACTCTCTCTCGCTCCCTCCATCTCTCTCTCTCTCTCTCTTCTCTCTCCCTCCATCTCTCTCTTTCCTCCTCCCTAGGTGCAGTACAGAGGTATGATGAGTTGTGTTCGTGCTGACGCGCTACCTCAGTACAGTGACAGACACAGGCTGCCAGTGCTGTGTGCTGTGATCAGTGAGGTGCTCAGACTCAGACCTGTGGCTCCACAGCTAGCTCACAGAGCCATCAGAGACAGCAGGTGAATAGAAGCTATACCAGGGAGGCTGGTGGGAAGAGCTAGTAGGGACGGGCTAAAATGGAATAAATGGAACAGAGTCAAACATTTCATTTATTTGATGCATTCCATCAAATCCATTCCAGCCATTACAATGAGCCTGTCCTCCTATAACCCCTCCCACCAGTCTCCTCTGAGATATACTACTGTAGTACAGTATAGCATTACTGTATAACATTACTGTATATTCTACTCTATATCATTACTGTATATCTTTACCTATATCATTACTGTATATCTCTACTCTATATCATTACTGTATATCTTTACTCTATATCATTACTGTATATCTCTACTCTATATCATTACTGTATATCTTTACTCTATATCATTACTGTATATCTCTACTCTATATCATTACTGTATATCTCTACTCTATATCATTACTGTATATCTCTACTCTATATCATTACTGTATATCTTTACTGTAATATCATTACTGTATATCATTACTGTATAAGATTACTATATATCATTACTGTATATCATTACTGTATATCTTTACTGTAATATCATTGCTGTATATCATTACTGTATATCATTACTGTATAAGATTACTCTACAGAGCATCTCAATAAATGCACTGTGGGAAAGTATTGTACAGCTATGTGTAACTTTCACCATCCTATGGGAGCTTATGTTTTGATGCTGTTACTCTGCTTTGTACAGTACATTTGCCTTGCCAACTTCCCTTCTGTGCCGTTTTTCTACCTAAATGTAATACCTCATCATACAGTACTAATAATGGATGTTTATACACAGAGTATACAAAACATTAAGAACACCTGCTCTTCCAAATCACAGACTGACCAGGCGAATCCAGGTGAAAGCTATGATCCCTTAATGATGTCACTTGTTAAATCCACTTCAGTCAGTGTAGATGAAGGGGAGGAGACAGGTTAAAAGAATCATTTTTAAGCCTTGAGACAATTGGGACATTGATTGTGTATGTGTACCATTCAGAGGTGAATGGGCAAGACAAAATATTCCATTGCCTTTAAATGGGGGTATGGTAGTAGGTGCCAGGTGCATCAGTTTGTGTCAAGAACTGCAACGCTGCTGGGTTTTTCACTCAACAATTTCCTGTGTGTATCAAGAATCGTCCACCACTCAAAGGACATCCAGCCAACTTGACACAACTGTGGGAAAACATTGAGTCAACATAGGCCAGCATCCCTGTGAACGCTTCGACACCTTGTAGTCCATATCCCAATGAATTCAGGCTGTTTTGAGGAGGGGTACAACTCAATATTAGGAAGGTGCTCCTAATGTTTGATATACTCAATGTATGTGCAATGTATAATTCTGTGTCTATTCCATATGTTCAGTATTGCAGGCTACTTCATCCCTAAGAACACTGTCATCATCCCCAATTTGTTTGGGGCGATCATGACCCTGCAGTGTGGACGGATCCCTATTCCTTCAAACCAGGTGCTGGGCTATTGAGTGTACTGGCAATGTCCCAAATGGAATCATATTCCCTATATAGTGAACTACTATTGATCAGGGCCCATAAGGCTCAGGTTAAAAGTAGTGCACTATATAGGAATAGGGTACCATTTGGGATTCAGCCTAGAATTGCTTTACTTGGCTCAGGAACATAGTTCCAGCAGCAGCTAACAGTAGACCCCTCTCTTTCAGAGCGGTTCCTGGAGGGTGGGGGCCTCGACGCGCTCTCCTGCCTCGGGGGGCGCCGGCTGTGTTTGGGGAGGCTGTGGCCAAAATGGAATTGTTTCTGTTCACCGCCTACTTGTTGCGTGATTTCCAGTTCGTACCTGCTGAAAGCCAGACCTCTCTACCAGACCTGACAGGAGTAGCCAGTGTGGTACTCAAAGCCAAGGCCTACACAGTCATAGCACTGCCCAGACCTGGGCCTTGACCTCTCACAGAGTTTGTTCATGTACAGTGATCACATTACATTTCTATCAATCATTCGGCTCTAGAGGAAGTATTCTTATAAGAGAAGGCATATATTGTGTAGTATTGTGCAGTAATGGTGAAGTAATTGGAATGTATAGAATAATATTTTCTACTTCTAATAAATACTTCCTTTTAACAACAAAGCATGCATTTCTGACTCCCTAAATAGATATACCATAGGTAGCCTGAATGAGAATGCTGATAGCTTTATTAGAAGAGGGTTGGGCTAAAGGTTAGGGTTAACTCAGGGGTTAAAGGTTACTACTACTCTGGCAGGGCTGTAACAAACGGTTTGGGTTTGCGGAGGATCCTCATCAGGTTCCTGGACACTGTAAGGGAGAAACACTGGCTTCTGCTATACCTTACATACTGTACTTACCATACCTCAATATATTTCCATCATTACCATACCTCTAGATCTTCCACTGTACCTTACCATACCTCAATATATTATACCTTACTATACTGAGGGAGTACCTTACCATACCTTAATATATTAAACTATACTGGAGTACCTTAATATATTACTTACTATAATATGTACCTCTAATATATTATACTATACTGTACCTTACCATACCTTAATATATTATACCTTACTATACTGTACCTTACCATACCTTAATATATTATACCTTACTATACTGTACCTTACCATACCTTAATATATTATACCTACTATACTGTACCTTACCATACCTTAATATATTATACCTTACTATACTGTACCTTACCATACCTTAATATATTATACCTTACTATACTGTACCTTACCATACCTTACTATATTATACCTTACTATACTGTACCTTACCATACCTAATATATTATACCTTACTATACTGTACCTTACCATACCTTAATATATTATACTATTACCTACTATATACTACCATACCTTAATATATTATACCTTACTATACTGTACCTACCATATTTTAATATATTATACCTTACTATACTGTACCTTACCATACCTTAATATATTATACCTTACTATACTGTACCTTACCATACCTTAATATATTATACCTTACTATACTGTACCTTACCATACCTTAATATATTATACCTTACTATACTGTACCTTACCATAATATATTATACCTTACTATACTGTACCTATACTGTACCTACAATACCTTAATATATTATACCTTACTATACTGTACCTTACCATACCTTTAATATATTATACCATTACTATACTGTACCTTACAATACCTTAATATATTATACCTTACTATACTGTACCTTACCTTAATATATTATACCTTTACTATACTGTACCTTTACCATACAATATATTATACCTATACTGTACCTTACCATAAAATATTATACCTACTATACTGTACCTTACCATACCTTAATATATTATACCTACTATACTGTACCTACCATACCTTACTATATTATACCTACTATACTGTACTTACCATACCTTAATATATATTATACCTTACTATACTGTACCTTACCATACCTTACTATACTGTACCATACCATAATTTTAATATATTATACCTTGGTAATTATACTGTACCTATTTTATATACCTAATATATTATACCTTACTATACTGTACCTTACCATACCTTACTATACTGTACCTACCTTACTATACTGTACCATACCATACCTTAATATATTATATATTATACCTACCATACCCAATATATTATACCTACTATACTGTACCTTACCATACCTTACTATACTGTACCTTACCATACCTTAATATATTATACCTTACTATACTGTACCTTACATACCTTACTATATTACCTTACTATACTGTATACCATAAATATATTATACCTTACTATACTGTACCTACCATACCTTACTATACTGTACCTTACCATACCTTAATATATTATACCTTACTATACTGTACCTTACCATACCTTAATATATTATACCTTACTATACTGTACCTTACCATCTTAATATATTATACCTTACTATACTGTACCTTACCATACCTTACTATATTATACCTTACTATACTGTACCTTACAATACCTTTAATATATTATACCTTACTATACTGTACCTTTACCATACCTTAATATATTATACCTTACTATACTGTACCGCATCGCGGCTTGGTGGACAAAATGGGTAGAGGGGGCAGCTGAGAAGTCACTACAGAGTGATAATTACGTTAATCCTTTACACATGAACGCTCACTCATTCAAACAATTGCAATCAATATATATATTTACGCTAGTGTGTCGCCTTACCGCTGTTGAAAAGTTTGTTTCTTTTGTAGAATTGTCCGCTCTCTCTCTCTCTGTCGCGTTATAGCGGATAGTTCAGAGTGACATTCATTCACTAGAATGGATGTAGTTGTCGTTTCTTCGCGTTCAATGATACCAAATTTCTAGCTGCAGACTAGTAATTAATATCAAAGTCTTGTTCTATTCTGTCGGTATCGATAGTCTAAGAGTTTAACCATGTGGTATGGTTAAAGATTCAGCAATGGTCTGCAACCTTAATTGTACTCCTGTGATTGAGAGAAACATGGTCTGCCTGAGAATTTCTCAAAGTTGGGTTTTATAGGGAATTGCAGAAAAGGGTCTGTCCCAGGATGCCCGACCCTAACTGGGCTCATGAGCAGTCCTCTGATTTAGTTCAACTCAAAAGGGAATTGGAGTTTCCTTCATTCAACAGTCCAAAATCACATTACACAATTTTACAAACAGTATCATACTCACTCATTCATGTTATACAACAATTAGATGTAAACCTCATATCTGAGGCTATTATATAAACAGCGTTATGGTAATGTGGCCACACCACCTCCCATGAGTTTTACCAAGTTGTAACAAACGGACCAGTTCGTAGCTGGATTCTTCACCGATCTTTTATACCTTCTCCGGAACATGTCATTTGTTTGGACCTCAAGTTCTGTGAGGTGGAAGAAATTCCTTTGTTCTCTGTGAAACTTTACTCTGTCTCTTATACTGTGTGACCATGAGGAGAACCTCGGTAATTTACAACCTCTCTCTGACCACAGCAGCCTATTTGAAGGAGGAAAGAGGGAGGCAGGGACAGGGGGATGGGGCTTGCTATACCCAAAGAGGGCAACGTCATGACACTATATTATACTTTACTATACTGTACCTAGAATTACTGTATGGGTTTTACTATATTATACCTTACTATATTACACCTTAATATATTACACCGTACTGATTTATTATACCAAAAAGGGAATAGTGTACCTTACTATACTGTACCTTACTATACTGTACCAATTTTACTATACTGTACCTTACTATACTATACCTTAATATACTATACTTTACTATACTATACCTTACTATATTACACCTTACTATATTATACCTTACTATAGTGTACCTTACTATACTGTACCTTACTATACTGTACCTTACTATACTGTACCTTACTATACTATACCTTACTATACTATACCTTAATATACTATACTTTACTATACTATACCTTACTATATTACACCTTACTATATTATACCTTACTATATTACACCTTACTATACCTTACTATATTATACCTTACTATACCTTACTATATTATACCTTACTATACCTTACTATATTATACTTACTATACTACTATACTATACCTTACTATACCTTACTATATTATACCTTAACTATTACCTTACTATATTATACCTTACATAGTCTACCTTACTATATTATACCTTACTATTATACCTTACTATATTATACCTTACTATATTTACTATATTATACCTTACTATATTATACTTTACTATATTATACCTTACTATATTATATTATACCTTACTATATTATACCTTACTATATTATACCTTACTATATTATACCTTACTATACCTTACTATATTATACCTTACTATATTATACTTACTTACTACTATATTATACCTTACTATATTATACTTACTATATTATATACTATACCTTACTATATTATACCTTACTATATTATACCTTACTTCTACCTTACTATATTATATTATACCTTACTATATTATACCTTACTATATTATACCTTACTATATTATATTATACCTTACTATATTATACTATACCTTACTATATTATACCTTACTCTACCTTACTATATTATATTATACCTTACTATATTATACCTTACTATATTATACCTTACTATATTATACCTTACTATACCTTACTATATTATACCTTACTATACCTTACTATATTATACCTTACTCTACCTTACTATATTATACCTTACTATATTATACCTTACTATACCTTACTATACTATACCTTAATATACTATACTTTACTATATTATACCTTACTATATTATACTTTACTATATTATACCTTACTATATTATACCTTACTATATTATACCTTACTATATTATTTACTATATTATATTATACCTATATTACTACTATACCTTACTATATTATACCTTACTATATTATACCTTACTATACCTTACTATATTATACCTTACTATACCTTACTATATTATACCTTACTATACCTTACTATATTACACCTTACTATACCTTACTATATTATACCTTACTATACCTTACTATATTACACCTTACTATATTATACCTTACTATACCTTACTATATTATACCTTACTATATTACACCTTACTATACCTTACTATATTACACCTTACTATATTATACCTTACTATACCTTACTATATTATACCTTACTATATTATACCTTACTATACCTTACTATATTACACCTTACTATATTATACCTTACTATACCTTACTATATTATACCTTACTATATTACACCTTACTATATTATACCTTACTATACCTTACTATATTATACCTTACTATACCTTACTATATTACACCTTACTATATTATACCTTACTATACCTTACTATATTATACCTTACTATACCTTTTA
>NW_025749262.1:0-7500 GCF_021184085.1 Oncorhynchus gorbuscha
ACACACACAGACAGACAAACAGACAAACAGACACACACACACACACACACACACACACACACACACACACACACACACACACACACACACACACACACACACACACACACACACACACACACACACACACACACACACACACACACACACACACACACACACACACACACACACACACACACACACACACACACACACACACCAATTTCTGGGTTTTTTCTCTCATTTTGTCTGTCATAGTTGAAGTGTACCTATGATAAATTACAGGCCTCATCTTTTTAAGTAGGAGAACTTGCACAATTGATGGCTGACTAAATACTTTTTTGCCCCACTTTAATTATCAAAGGTTGAGTGGTTAGAGCGTTGGGCCAGTAACAGCTTACTAGAATCGAATCCCGAGCTGAAAGCAGTACAAATCTGTTCGTTCTGCCCCTGAATAAGGCAGCTAACCCACTGTTCCTAGGCTATCATTGTAAATAAAATTGTTCTTAACTGACTTGCCTCGTTAAATAAAAATATTATATTCCTTATATGAAGCAGACTGCACCGTTTTTTTTAGCAATTGGCACACTCCAGAGAGTGGGGGAGTGAAGAGAGACACTAGGGAGGGGAGAGACATGAACGGTTGGGAGAGAGAGTACAATAAGTGACTGTAGGAGAGGTGATGGATTGAGGGGGATATTGGTGGAGAGAGGAAGATGAGAGAGGAGAGAGAGAATGTGTGGGTTAAAAAGTTGTCTCTTCTCTGTGTTGAGTTGAGAGGGGGTGCGATCAGTTCCCTTTCCTTGCCTCTCGTGGAGTGCGAGGGCGGATTCCAGTGCTTATTGGTGTCCCTCTAGCTTGCCTCCTCCCTCCCCTACCTCCCCTTTCCCTCCCCCTCTTGAGGTATTCTTGTCCATGACTCACCCGTCCCAGCACTGAGGTATGTAACTGTTCTCAACGAGAGAGAGAGAGAGAGAGAGAGAGAGAGAGATAATTTCTCAGAATCATGGCGCTGAAGGTAAAAATTACCTTGGTTTGTTTTTATTGTTGTCATAACTGCTATTTTCTTTCTCCAGTCCTGTCTGTCTCCTTCTATAGAGCTGAGGCATTAGAGGATCTCACAGACCTGTCTTTCTCCTTCTATAGGCTGAGGCATTAGAGGGAGTTCACAGCCCTGTCTGTCTCCTTCTATAGGCTGAGGCATTAGAGATCTCACAGCCCTGTCTGTCTCCTTCTATAGGCTGAAGCATTAGAGGAGCTCAGCCCTGTCTGTCTCCTTCTATAGGCTGAGGCATTAGAGGAAGCTTAGCACTGTCTGTTCCCCTTATAGGCTGAGGCATTAGAGGATGTCACAGTCCTGTCTGTTCCCCTTATAGGCTGAGGCATTAGAGGATCTCACAGTTCTGTCTGTTCCCCTTATAGGCTGAGGCATTAGAGGATCTCACAGTCCTGTCTGTACCCCTTATAGGCTGAGGCATTAGAGGATCTCACAGTCCTGTCTGTTCGCCTTATAGGCTGAGGCATTCGAGGATCTCACAGTCCTGTCTGTTCCCTTATAGGCTGAGGCGATTAGAGGATAACTTAGTCCTGTTTGTTCCCCTTATAGGCTGAGGCATTGGAGGATCTCATAGTTCTGTCTGTTCCCCTTATAGGCTGAGGCATTAGAGGATCTCACAGTCCTGTCTGTTCCCCTTATAGGCTGAGGAGTTAGAGGAACTCACAGTCCTGTCTGTACCCCTTATAGGCTGAGGCATTAGAGGATCTCACAGTCCTGTCTGTTCCCCTTATAGGCTGAGGCGTTAGAGGATCTCACAGTCCTGTCTGTACCCCTTATAGGCTGAGGCATTAGAGGATCTCACAGTCCTGTCTGGAGGGAGGGAGTGAGAATGGGAGAGAAATAGAGGAATGGTACACAACAATATTTGGATATGAAGGGTTGATGAGGGAGGGAGGGGAAAGAGGAAAAGGGAGGGAGGAAGGAAGAGGGGGAAAAGAGTGAAAGAAGGAGGGAGAAACATGTCCCAGATTCCCATGCTATTTAATAGAGAGCATTACTAAAATGAGCTGATAGAATGTTAGAGAAGAGGAGAACGTGACAGCGTGTGCAGACAGATATGTGACTGATCGTAAGCAGGAATATACTTGATGTGCTGTATTATCAAGCAGACTTTCCACGCAGAACTATTTCTTTACTGACAGATGAAAACTGCCTCTTCAGACCAGGATCCTGGGGATAGTATTATACCGTAGTATGTACACTGTAACTGAAAACTGTGAATTAGTAGACAGTATTATAGTATGTGTTGTATTGGAGTAGTATTTTTTTTTTTAGGATCTTTGTCT
This sequence comes from Oncorhynchus gorbuscha, assembly GCF_021184085.1. Classification (NCBI taxonomy): domain Eukaryota; kingdom Metazoa; phylum Chordata; class Actinopteri; order Salmoniformes; family Salmonidae; genus Oncorhynchus; species Oncorhynchus gorbuscha. The sequence goes on from NW_025749262.1 coordinate 2,326, forward strand.
TCCTTCCAAATATGGAGATTGAACTAGAATAGTATTTCTATTGGATGCTTGACAGAGAGACACACTAGATGATCAACTTTAATTTCTTTGATCTATTTGTAAATTGAGACATTCATAACACACACACACCATGTGGTCTGCCTGCTGAGGGGCCTACCTGGGACTCCTCCGGGTGTGTCTGAGAGAGACGGACAGAAGACGGGAGATACTTAAAAGAGAGAAAAAGAGGAAGGAGAGTGAGTGAGTCAAGGAGATGTACCTGTACAAAGCCACCTGCTCAGACATCCCTAACCCAAAGCAGAAGGGGGCCTCCAAACAAGCGGACAAGGGCCCAGGGGGACAGGGGGGTCAGGGTGGCCAAGGAAGGAAATGTCAGCAGGGTTCGGTGAGGCCCGGGGCAAGACCCTACACCCCTCTTATGCTGTGGGGTGGACTGAGAGCCAACACCCCTCTGGAGGTCAAACAACTGGAGGAGTTTCTCAGTGTTCACGCTCTGTCACTACAGGACACTGTGATGAACCAGACCCACATGGCCTACAGGTAATACTCCACGTACTGGTGTGTGTGTGTGTGTCGTTTACGCTGAGCAACGTTGTGCAAATGGCATACAGCTGTCTGTGTGTGTATGTGTGTGTGTGTTTGCGGTAAGTCATTAGTATTGGAAGTAGGGGAGCTGATGCTGTCCAACCTATTGGTTTAATAACCAGTGTTTTAAAATGTGATGCTGATGCTGTCCAACCTATTGGTTTAACCAGTGTTTTAAAATGTGATGCTGATGCTGTCCAACCTATTGGTTTAACCAGTGTTTTAAAATGTGATGCTGATGCTCTCCAACCTATTGGTTTAACAAGTGTTTTAAAATGTGATGCTGATGCTGTCCAACCTATTGGTTTAACCAGTGTTTTAAAATGTGATGCTGATGCTGTCCAACCTATTGGTTTAATAACCATGTGATATGGATACAGGAAAGGGGATATCTAGTCAGTTACACAACTGACTGCATTCAACGGACATGTCTCTGCTGCATTTAACCCCTCTGAATCAGAGAGGTGCAGGAGGGGCTGCCTTAATCACTGTCCATGTCATCGGTGGCCAGGGAGCAGTTGATGTCGCTGTTGTTGTTGCGTTATTATGGGATGGATTATAATGCCGTCCATTTTTTTATCTTTAAAAACAATATATTATCTAATTATTATTAGAGGTGTTCTAATAACAATCCTGTTTTCTGTATTTGTTTAATCAAATTATGTATTTTTCCATATAAATGGTGTTTTCTAATGAAGCTTCGAACAATAGTTTGAGTTATGTAATGTCTACTTGGCCTGAAACCCTATTGGCCGTGCTCTGCTCTGGCATTGGATGGTTATTGGTATGCCCAGGTGATACCATTGGATGGTTATTGGTATGCCCAGGTGATACCATTGGATGGTTATTGGTATGCCCAGGTGATGCCAGTTGGATGGTTATTGGTATGCCCAGGTGATGCCAGCTGGATGGTTATTGGTATGCCCAGGTGATGCCAGCTGGATGGTTATTGGTATGCCCAGGTGATGCCAGCTGGATGGTTATTGGTATGCCCAGGTGATGCCAGCTGGATGGTTATTGGTATGCCCAGGTGATGCCAGCTGGATGGTTATTGGTATGCCCAGGTGATGCCAGCTGGATGGTTATTGGTATGCCCAGGTGATGCCAGCTGGATGGTTATTGGTATGCCCAGGTGATGCCAGCTGGATGGTTATTGGTATGCCCAGGTGATGCCATTGGATGGTTATTGGTATGCCCAGGTGATGCCAGCTGGATGGTTATTGGTATGCCCAGGTGATGCCAGCTGGATGGTTATTGGTATGCCCAGGTGATGCCAGCTGGATGGTTATTGGTATGCCCAGGTGATGCCAGCTGGATGTTCTTATAGAGGTTTGTCTGCTATGTGGCATTGGGATGTCTGGCTGATTGCTACTGTAGTTTTCTCTAACTTGCAGTTGACAACAAGCTGGTGTGGGTGTTAGTTGATGAGAACTAGCTGGTGTGGGTGTTAGTTGATGAGAACTAGCTGGTGTGGGTGTTAGTGGATGAGAACTAGCTGGTGTGGGTGTTAGTTGATGAGAACTAGCTGGTGTGGGTGTTAGTTGATGAGAACTAGCTGGTGTGGGTGTTAGTTGATGAGAACTAGCTGGTGTGGGTGTTAGTTGATGAGAACTAGCTGGTGTGGGTGTTAGTGGATGAGAACTAGCTGGTGTGGGTGTTAGTGGATGAGAACTAGCTGGTGTGGGTGTTAGTGGATGAGAACTAGCTGGTGTGGGTGTTAGTGGATGAGAACTAGCTGGTGTGGGTGTTAGTGGATGAGAACTAGCTGGTGTGGGTGTTAGTGGATGAGAACTAGCTGGTGTGGGTGTTAGTGGATGAGAACTAGCTGGTGTGGGTGTTAGTGGATGAGAACTAGCTGGTGTGGGTGTTAGTTGATGAGAACTAGCTGGTGTGGGTGTTAGTGGATGAGAACTAGCTGGTGTGGGTGTTGTTCACCCGTTATAGAAGAGTTGTTCCGCTGCTATGTGTATGTGTGTGTGTGTGTGTGTGTGTGTGTGTGTGTGTGTGTGTGTGTGTGTGTGTGTGTGTGTGTGTGTGTGTGTGTGTGTGTGTGTGTGTGTGTGTACTCTGGGTGTGTGTTGTCCAGTGATATATACATTTACCTTGATTATTGTTCTTACTTTCCCGTCTCTAGAAGCATACAACATGGCCGCTCAGGGATGTTAACATGGCCGCTCAGAGATGTTAACATGGCCGCTCAGAGATGTTAACATGGCAGGTCAGGGATGTTAACATGGCCGCTCAGAGATGTTAACATGGCAGGTCAGGGATGTTAACATGGCAGGTCAGGGATGTTAACATGGCCGCTCAGGGATGTTAACATGGCAGGTCAGGGATGTTAACATGGCCGCTCAGGGATGTTAACATGGCAGGATAAGTAATCCCTCTCACCCTCCCCTAAGTTTTAGATGCACTATTGTTAAGTGACTGTCCCACTGGATGTCATAAGGTGAATGCACCAATTTGTAAGTCGCTCTGGATAAGAGCGTCTGCTAAATGACTTAAATGTAAATGTATGATGTAAATGTAGGTCAGGGATGTTAACATGGCAGGTCAGGGATGTTAACATGGCAGGTCAGGGATGTTAACATGGCAGCTCAGGGATGTTAACATGGCAGCTCAGGGATGTTAACATGGCAGCTCAGGGATGTTAACATGGCAGGTCAGGGATGTTAACATGGCAGGTCAGTGATGTTAACATGGCAGGTCAGGGATGTTAACATGGCCACTCAGAGATGTTAACATGGCAGGTCAGGGATGTTAACATGGCAGGTCAGTGATGTTAACATGGCAGGTCAGGGATGTTAACATGGCCAGCTCAGGGATGTTAACATGGCAGGTCAGGGATGTTAACATGGCAGGTCAGGGATGTTAACATGGCCACTCAGGGATGTTAACATGGCAGGTCAGGGATGTTAACATGGCAGATCAGGGATGTTAACATGGCAGGTCAGGGATGTTAACATGGCAGCTCAGAGATGTTAACATGGCAGGTCAGGGATGATAACAGGGCAGGTCAGGGATGTTAACATGGCAGGTCAGGGATGTTAACATGGCAGGTCAGGGATGTTAACATGGCAGGTCAGGGATGTTAACATGGCAGGTCAGGGATGTTTTTGTTGTCATTCAACGAGAGACGACTTATTTTCATGCACATTTTTTCATTGAAAAATACTACACCAAACATGGACTGAGGAGACTGGGGAGGGGAGAACGTTCACTAATGTCCTTTTGTCCAAGACACGGAAGAGGTTGTTTGTTTCATCACATTGAATGTGCAGCGTTGGATGCACACGTTGATTATCCTTTATCAAAGTGGATGACGATCTGTAAGAAAAGTCGAATAAAAATATTGAATAAAAATATTGAATGACCTGCCCTTTTCATAGATATTTCAATCAATGTTTATGAACAAGAACAAAACAATACTATCAACATCTATCTCTACTCTCCCGTGCTTTGCTTTCATACTCCTCATGACATCAGACATCCATTTAATCTTGAGAGGAGATATGATGAACATCCTCTAATCCCCCCCTTTTATTTAAGGTCCTGACATCTCTCGCCTAGTGATATTGGATAGGACAGTGAGGAGTTGAGATTACGAGGGCAGAGGTGATTATGTTCAGCACGTCATACGCCTTCTCGCTGTGTGTGTGTGTGTGTGTGTGTGTGTGTGTGTGTGTGTGTGTGTGTGTGTGTGTGTGTGTGTGTGTGTGTGTGTGTGTGTGTGTGTGTGTGTGTGTGTGTGTGTGTGTGTGTGCAAAGTGCAGATTCAGTCGTTTAACCTTGTACAGAAGGAAGGTTAGAGGTAGTGACCCTGCTGATACGTATTGTCCATGCCCTCCTCTCTCCTCTCTCCTCCCTCCCTCCCTCCTCCCTCCTAACCACAGTAAATCACCCCCATGTTACCCAGTGACCTCTCTAGCCCTTTGGATTGTGGGAACGGCTCTGCCCCACAGGCACAACTGACAGACGCGAGAGTGCCGAGGGCATTCATAAAACCAGTGCCCTTATTCGGACATTATCAGATCAATTTCACCCGTACCCACCCGGTACCTGAATATCAATCTTTTCAGTGCTGGAAAATCAATGCAGGGACTTTAGCTTCAAAGAAGCACAACGACAGTGTTCTTTACCTCGTGTCACTGTTACATAGCCAGATTTGTCCTGCTGAGATGTATCAGTTTCAGCCTGTGGCAACAAAGTCCATTATTTTAGAAGGTCTGTATATTTTTAGACAGCCATGTTTGGATGGCTGTCTAATGGAGTTGTTTGTTTTGGATGGCTGTCTATTGTTTTGATGGCTGTCTAATGGAGTTGTTTGTTTTGGATGGCTGTCTATTGTTTTGATGGCTGTCTATATGGAGTTGTTTGTTTTGGATGGCTGTCTAATGGAGTTGTTTGTTTTGGATGGCTGTCTAATGGAGTTGTTTGTTTTGGATGTCTAATGGAGTTGTTTGTTTTGGATGGCTGTCTAATGGAGTTGTTTGTTTTGGATGGCTGTCTAATGGAGTTGTTTGTTTTGGATGGCTGTCCAATGGTGTTGTTTGTTTTGGATGGCTGTATAATGGAGTTGTTTGTTTTGGA
>NW_025749262.1:10000-12500 GCF_021184085.1 Oncorhynchus gorbuscha
TATGAGCTTTAACGACAGGTTCTGAGCTACTACTCCCATGTCACATACTATGTTATGAGCTTTAACGACAGGTTCTGAGCTACTACTCCCCATGTCACATACTATGTTATGAGCTTTAACGACAGGTTCTGAGCTACTACTCCACATGTCACATACTATGTTATGAGCTTTAACAACAGGTTCTGAGCTACTACTCCCCATGTCACATACTATGTTATGAGCTTGACAGGTTCTGAGCCACTACTCCACATGTCACATTGGGTTGCAACTCACAGTCAACATAAATCAAACTGGAGAGGAAATCTTCTGCGTGGTAGCACTACTGAACTATTCTGTCTCCAGAAATATTCTGTTGGGTTATGTGAAGGGTCAGTAAGAGAGATTGAGTGGAAGGGGAGATGCCAGGAGAAGAGGGAGGTCTGAGAGGCCAGGGGAGGTCAGGGAGGTCAGGGGAGGTCAGGGTGGTCAGGGAGGTTAGGTGGTCAGGAGGTCAGGGTGGTCAGGAGGTTAGGGTGGTCAGGGAGGTCAGGGAGACATGGGGAGGTCAGGGGTGGTCAGGGAGGTCAGGGGTATCGGTGTCAGGGGAGGACAGGGTGGTCAGGGGAGGACAGGTGGCCTGGGAGGTCAGGGGAGGACAGGGTGGTCAGGGGAGGCCAGGTGGTCAGGGGAGGACAGGGTGGTCAGGAGGACAGGGTGGCCAGGGGAGGGCCAGGGTGGTCAGGGGAGGACAGGGTGGCCAGGGAGGTCAGGGTGGTCAGGGGAGGTCAGAGACATGGGGTGGTCAGGGTGGTCAGGTGGTCAGGGAGGTCAGGAGACATGGGGAGGTCAGGGTGGTCAGGGGAGGTCAGGAGACATGGGGAGGTCCGGTGGTCAGGGAGGTCAAGGAGACATTGGGAGGTCAGGTGGTCAGGAGATCAGGGTGGTCAGGGAGGCAAGGAGAGGTCAGGGTGGTCAGGGGAGGCGGTCAGGGAGGCGTGGGAGGTCAGGGGTGGTCAGGAGGTCAGGGAGGTCAGGAGGCATGGGGAGGTCAGGGTGGTTAGGGAGGTCAGGAGGTCAGGAGGCATGGGGAGGTCAGAGGTCAGGGAGGCGGGGGAGGTCAGGGTGAACAGGGAGGCGGTCAGAGGCATGGGAGTCCAGGTGGTCAGGAGGCATGGGGAGTTCAGGGTGGTCAGGAGGCATGGGAGTTCAGGGTGGTCAGAGAGGCATGGGGAGTCCAGGGTGGTCAGGAGAGGCATGGGGGAGTTCAGGGTGGTCAGAGGCATGGGGAGTTCAGGGTGGTCAGAGAGGCATGGGGAGTTCAGGGTGGTCAGAGAGGCATGGGGAGTTCAGGGTGGTCAGAGGCATGGGAGTTCAGGGTGGTCAGAGAGGCATGGGGAGTTCAGGGGTCAGAGAGGCATGGAGAGGCCAGGAGGTCAGGGAGGCGTGGGGAGGACACGGAGGTCAGGGTGGTCAGAGAGGCCAGGGTGGTATGCTAGCGGGAAAACAGTGCATGTCAGAGCAAAAACCAAGCCATGAGGTCAAAGGAATTGTAGATCTGGGAGAAGGGTACCAAAACATTTCTGCAGCATTGAAGGTCCCCTAAGAACACAGTGGCTCCATTATTCTGAAATGGAAGAAGTTAAACACAGTTTGGAACCACCAAGACTCTTCACAGAGCTAGCTGCCTGGCCAAATTGAGCATCGGGGAGAAGGGCCTTGGTCAAGGAGGTGACCAATAAGCTGATGGTCATTCTGACAGAGCCTAGAGTTTTTCTGTGGAGATGGGAGAACCTTCCAGAAAAAGACAACCATCTCTGCACCACTCCACCATTAGGCCTTTTATGATAGAGTGGCCAGACGGAAGCCACTCCTCATTAAAAATGCACATGACGGCCCGCTTGAGCTTTGCCAAAAGACACCTAAAGTTTCTAGACCATGATGAGACAAGATTGAACTATTTGGCCTGAATGCCAAGCATCACGTCTGGGAGTAAACCTTGCACTATCCCTACGGTGAAGCATGGTGGTGGCAACATCATGCTGTGGGATGTTTTTCAGGGACAGAGACTGAGAGACTTGTCAGGATCGAGGCAACGACGATGGGAACAAAGTACAGAGATGACAACCTTGCTCAGGACCTCAGACTGGTGCGAATGCTCACTTCCCAACAGCACAACAACCCTAAGCATACAGCCAAGACAACGCAGAGTGGCAGACAAGTCTCTGAATGCCCTTGAGTTGCCCAGCCAGAGCCCTGACTTGAACACAGTCAAACATTTCTGGAGGGACCTGGAAATAGCTGTGCAGCGACTCTCCCCACTCAACCTGACAGAGCATTAGAGGAACTGCAGAGAAAAATGGGAGAAACTCCCAAAACTTGTAGCATCATACCCAAGAAGAACCCTGGCAAAGGTTCTTCAAAAAAGTACTGAGTAAAGGGTCTGAGTTCATATGTAAATGTGATATTTCATTAAAAGTGTTTAAAATATATATATATATTAAGAAATATTTCCATAACCCGT
>NW_025749262.1:20000-26178 GCF_021184085.1 Oncorhynchus gorbuscha
GGAGGAAATGGAGGGGGAGGGGGAAAGGAGGGGGAGGTTTAGGAGGAGGGGAGGTGGAGGAGGAGGAGGGGGAGGAAGTGGAGGAAGAGGAAGGATAGAAGGAGGAGGAGGAGGGGAGCAGGGAGGAGGAGGAAGGAGGAGGACGGGAGGAGGAGGAGGAGGAGGAAGGGGAGGAGGAGGAGGATGTGGAGGAGGAGGAGGAGGAAGGGGAGGAGAGGAGGATGTGAAGGAGGAGGGGAGGAGGAAGGGGAGGAGGAGGCAGATGTGGAGGAGGAGGAGGAGGAGGAGGAGGAGGAGGAGGAGGAGGAGGAAGGAGGAGGAAGGGGAGGAGGAGGGAGGATGTGGGGGAGGAGGAGGAGGAGGAGGAGGAGGAGGAGGAAGGGGAGGAGGAGGAGGAGGAGGAGGAAGGGGAGGAGGAGGAGGAGGTGGAGGAGGAGGTTGGGGGAGGAGGAGGTGGAGGAGGAGGTTGGAGGAGAGGAGGAGGTGGACAAGGGGGAGGATCAGGAGGAGGTGGACAAGGGGGAGGATCAGGAGGAGGGAAGGACGAGGAAGGCAGGAGGAAGGCAGGAGGAATGGTAGGAGGGTAATTTGTTGGTGTGGGGTGAAGTGGATGATTGCATAAATTACAGTATTGCTACACAGTTGACTCCCTGATGAGTCCAATCTCTGTTCAATGTGCAGTTCATCAGTCCTACATCCAAAACATTCACTTTTATTTAACTAGGTATCTGTGAGCTCTGAAGATCTGTGAACTCTGGTTAATCTGTGAGCTCTGGTTAATATGTGAACTCTGGTTAACTGTGAGCGCTGATTTATCTGTGAGCTCTAGTTATCTGTGAGCTCTGGTTTATCTATGAGTGCTGGTTTATCTGTGAGCTCTGTTTAACTGTGAGTGCTGGTTTATCTGTGAGCTCTGTTTAACTGTGAACTCTGGTTAACTGTGAGCGCTGATTTATCTGTGAGCTCTAGTTATCTGTGAGCTCTGGTTTATCTATGAGTGCTGGTTTATCTGTGAGCTCTGTTTAACTGTGAGTGCTGGTTTATCTGTGAGCTCTGTTTAACTGTGAGTGCTGGTTTATCTGTGAGCTCTAGTTATCTGTGAGCGCTGGTTGTCTGTGAGTGCTGGTTTATCTGTGAACTCTGGTTAACTGTGAGTGCTGGTTTATCTGTGAGCTCTGGTTATCTGTGAGTGCTGGTCTATCTGTGAGCTCTGGTTAACTGTGAGTGCTGGTTTATCTGTAAGCTCTGGTTAACTGTGAGCTCTGGTTAATCTGTGAGCTCTGGTTAACTGTGAGTGCTGTTTTTATCTGTGAGCTCTGTTATTTGTGAGCGCTGGTTAACTGTGAGCTCTGGTTAATCTGTGAGTTCTGGTTATTTGTGAGCGCTGGTTATCTGTGAGTGCTGGTCTATCTGTGAGCTCTGGTTAACTGTGAGTGCTGGTTTATCTGTAAGCTCTGGTTAACTGTGAGCTCTGGTTAATCTGTGAGTTCTGGTTATCTGTGAGTGCTGGTCTATCTGTGAGTTCTGGTTATTTGTGAGCGCTGGTTAACTGTTAGCTCTAGTTATCTGTTAGCTCTGGTTAACTGTGAGCTCTGGTTAACTGTGAGCTCTGGTTAATCTGTGAGTTCTGGTTATTTGTGAGCTCTGGTTTAGTGCACTCATTGACAGCAGTCCCAGAAAAGCAGCAGTCTGTATTTAGGTGTGAGTTGAGAGATGTAGGTTGAGGGTTGCTATTTTGAGGCGATGTGCGTTAAAATGTGGAGTGGTGTGTGTGTGTGTATATATGTGTGTGTGTGTGCGTACTTGTGTGTGTATATATGTGTGTGTGTGCGTACTATGCAGGTGTGTGTGTGTGTGTGTGTGTGTGTGTGTGTGTGTGTGTGTGTGTGTGTGTGTGTGTGCGTATATAAGGTGTGTGTCAAAACAGTAGTGATGTGTGTGTGTGAATACAATAGTAATGTGTGTGTAGTGTGTGTGTGTGCATCATGCACGAAAGTGTGTGTGTGTGTGTGTAAAGGCGCGGCGTGTGTGTGTGCGTGTGTGTGTGCATCATGAAGCATGAGTGTGTGCGTGCGTTGCGTTGCGTGCGTGCGTGTGCGTGTGCGTCGTGTGTGTGTGTGTGTGTGTGCGTGCGTGCGTGCGCGCGTGTGTGTGTGTGTGTGTGTGTGCAAGTGATATAAGTAAGGCATGTATGCGTTGCGTGCGTGTGTGTCAAAACAGTAGTGATGTGTGTGTGTGTGAATACAATAGTAATGTGTGTGTAGTGTGTGTGTGTGCATCATGAAGCATGAAAGTGTGTGTGTGTGTGCGTGTGTGTGTGTGTGTGTGTGTGTGAAGGGGGATGGGTGACTGTGTGTGTGTGTGTGTGTGTGTGTGTGTGTGTGTGTGTGTGTGTGTGTGTGTGTGTGTGTGCGTGTGTGTGTGTGTGTGTGTGTGTGTGAAGGGGGATGGGTGACTGTGTGTGTGTGTGTGTGTGTGTGTGTGTGTGTGCGTGCGTGCGTTAAGGCAAGGGGGCGGCGTGTCTAGGGCTGTGTGGAGGTGTGTGTGTGTGTGTGTGTGTGTGTGTGTGTGCGTGTGTGTGTGTGCGTGTGTGTGTGTGTGTGTGTGAAGGGGATGGGTGACTGTGTGTGTGTGTGTGTGTGTGTGTGTGTGTGTGCGTGTGTGTGTGTGTGTGTGTGAAGGGGGATGGGTGACTGTGTGTGTGTGTGTGTGTGTGTGTGTGTGTGTGTGCGTGCGTGCGTGCGTGCGTGTGTGTGTGTGTGTGTGCGTGTGTGTGTGTGTGTGTGAAGGGGGTGTGACTGTGTGTGTGTGTGTGTGTGTGTGTGTGTGTGTGTGTGTGTGTGTGTGTGTGTGTGTGTGTGTGTGTGTGTGCGTGTGTGTGTGAAGGATAGATGTGTGTGCAGAGCAGCAGTGTAGGGCAGCAGCAGCGGGGCAGCATGGCAGGCAGGGCAGGGGGTAGTAGTGTGTGCAGAGTAAATGTCAGATTGTTGCCTGATTGTTTGATTGTTTGTTCAAAGAGAAAGTTTCTGCTCACTGACCCTGAGGCAGTAGACAGAGTTTCTGCTCACTGACCCTGAGGCAGTAGACAGAGTTTCTGCTCACTGACCCTGAGGCAGTAGACAGAGTTTCTGCTCACTGACCCTGAGGCAGTAGACAGAGTTTCTGCTCACTGACCCTGAGGCAGTAGACAGAGTTTCTGCTCACTGACCCTGAGGCAGTAGACAGAGTTTCTGCTCACTGACCCTGAGGCAGTAGACAGAGTTTCTGCTCACTGACCCTGAGGCAGTAGACAGAGTTTCTGCTCACTGACCCTGAGGCAGTAGACAGAGTTTCTGCTCACTGACCCTGGAGGCAGTAGACAGAGTTTCTGCTCACTGACCCTGAGGCAGTAGACAGAGTTTCTGCTCACTGACCCTGAGGCAGTAGACAGAGTTTCTGCTCTCACTGACCCTGAGGCAGTAGACAGAGTTCTGCTCACTGACCCTGAGGCAGTAGACAGAGTTTCTGTCACTGACCCTGAGGCAGTAGACAGAGTTTCTGCTCACTGACCCTGAGGCAGTAGACAGAGTTTGGCCCTCAACAACACAGGAGAACTAGCTACCTCTGAATTAGACAGTGTCACACACACACACACACACACACACACACACACACACACACACACACACACACACACACACACACACACACACACACACACACACACACACACACACACACACACACACACACACACACACACACACACACACACACACACACACACACACACACACACACACACACACACACACACACAGTCACCCATCCCCCACTCTCACACAAACGCCAAACCACTAACACATTTCTCTCAATCGGGAACAAGCTATTTTTTGATCTGTGTTGAAATGTATCTATAGCAGAACAGTAATGATCAAATGCTCAAAATACATTTTCACAGACTTTTTCTTTTCTTAGATCACCTCATTGGTTAATACAAACATTAAATACAAAATGTCATCGGTAACATAAACATTGAAAAGCCTCTGCAGGATTGGTGGGCTCTCGTGACGGTTGAGCTAACATAGGCTAATGTGATTAGCATGAGATTGTAAGTAACAAGAACATTTCCCAGTGACATAGACATATCTGATATTGTCAGAAATATTACATTTTGTTAATCTAACTGCACTGTCCAATTTACAGTGAAATAATACCATGTTATTGTTTGAGGACAGAGCACCGTTATGAACTTGAAAATGTATTAAAACCAATTAGGCACATTTGCTAATCTTGATACAACATTTTAAACAGAAATGCAATGGTTCATTGATCAGTCTAAAATGTTGCACTTTCTCCCAGCTATTTCCATACACTGCTACCAGCTATTACCATATATGCTGCTACCAGCCATTTCATACACTGCTACCAGCTTCCTTCAGCACTGTTACCAGCTATTACCATATGCTGCTACCAGCTATTCCATACACTGCTAAAGCCATTTCCCTCATACACTGTTACCAGCTATTGCCTCACATACACTGCTACTCAGCTATTTCACACTGCTACCAGCTATTGGTCTCTCCATACACTGCTACCAGTCATTTCCCATACACTGCTACCAGCCATTTCATACACTGCTACCAGCTATTTCATACACTGCTACCAGCCATTCCGTACGACCCCCTACCAGCCATTACCATATACAGTGCTACCAGCCATTTCATACACTGCTACCAGCCATTTCAGACACTTCTACCAGCTATTACCATATACAGTGCCTTGCGAAAGTATTCGGTCCCCTTGAACTTTGCAACCTTTTGCCACATTTCAGGCTTAAAACATAAAGATATAAAACTGTATTTTTTTGTGAAGAATCAACAACAAGTGGGACACAATCACGAAGTGGAATGACATTTATTGGATATTTCAAACTTTTTTAACAAATCAAAAACTGAAAAATTGGGCGTGCAAAATTATTCAGCCCCTTTACTTTCAGTGCAGCAAACTCTCTCCAGAAGTTCAGTGAGGATCTCTGAATGATCCAATGTTGACCTAAATGACTAATGATGATAAATACAATCCACCTGTGTGTAATCAAGTCTCCGTATATATGCACCTACACTGTGATAGTCTCAGAGGTCCGTTAAAAGCGCAGAGATCATCATGAAGAACAAGGAACACACCAGGCAGGTCCGAAATACTGTTGTGAAGAAGTTTAAAGCCGGATTTGGATACAAAAAGATTTCCCAAGCTTTAAACATCCCAAGTAGCACTGTGCAAGCGATAATATTGAAATGGAAGGAGTATCAGACCACTGCAAATCTACCAATACCTGGCCGTCCCTCTAAACTTTCAGCTCATACAAGGAGAAGACTGATCAGAGATGCAGCCAAGAGGCCCATGATCACTCTGGATGAACTGCAGAGATCTACAGCTGAGGTGGGAGACTCTGTCTATAGGACAACAATCAGTCGTATATTGCACAAATCTGGCCTTTATGGAAGAGTGGCAAGAAGAAAGCCATTTCTTAAAGATATCCATAAAAGGTGTGGTTTAAAGTTTTCCACAAGCCACCTGGGAGACACACCAAACATGTGGAAGAAGGTGCTCTGGTCAGATGAAACCAAAATTGAACTTTTGGCAACAATGCAAAACGTTATGTTTGGCGTAAAAGCAACACAGCTCATCACCCTGAACACACCATCCCCAATGTCAAACATGGTGGTGGCAGCATCATGGTTTGGGCCTGCTTTTCTTCAGCAGGGACAGGGAAGATAGTTAAAATTGATGGGAAGATGGAGCCAAATACAGGACCATTCTGGAAGAAAACCTGATGGAGTCTGCAAAAGACCTGAGACTGGGACGGAGATGTATCTTCCAACAAGACAATGAGCCAAAACATAAAGCAAAATCTACAATGAAATGGTTAAAAAATAAACATATCCAGGTGTTAGAATGGCCAAGTCAAAGTCCAGACCTGAATCCAATCGAGAATCTGTGGAAAGAACTGAAAACTGCTGTTCACAAATGCTCTCCATCCAACCTCACTGAGCTCGAGCTGTTTTGCAAGGAGGAATGGGAAATAAATTCCGTCTCTCGATGTGCAAAACTGATAGAGACATACCCCAAGCGACTTACAGCTGTAATCGCAGCAAAAGGTGGCGCTACAAAGTATTAACTTAAGGGGCTGAATCAT
>NW_025749263.1:2500-26177 GCF_021184085.1 Oncorhynchus gorbuscha
CTCCTCTCTTTCCCTCTCTTCTCTCCTCTCTTTCCCTCTCTTCTCTCTCTCTTTCCCTCTTTTCCCTCTCTTTCCTCTCTTCTTCTCTCCTCTCTTTCCCTCTCTTCTCTCCTCTCTTCTCCTCTCTTTCTATTTCTCTTTCCCTCTTCTTTCCCTCTCTTCTCTCCTCTCTTTTTCCTCTCTTCTTTCCCTCTCTTTCCTCTCTTCTCTCTTCTCTTTCCCTCTCTTCTCTAAATATTAAAAATAATATTTTATCCTCTCTTTCCCTCTCTTCTCTCCTCTCTTTCCCTCTCTTCTCTCCTCTCTTCTCCTAAATATGTGTAAATATCTAAAAATTTCCCTCTAATTCTCTCCTCTCTTTCCCTCTTCTCTCCTCTCTTTCCTCCCTAATCCTCTCCTAATAAATTTCCCTCTCTTCTCTCCCTCTCTTCTCCTCTCTTTCCCTCTCTTTCCCTCTTCTCTCCTCTCTTTCCCTCTCTTCTCTCCTCTCTTTCCCTCTCTTCTCTCCTCTCTTTCCCTCTCTTCTCTCCTCTCTTTCCCTCTCTTCTCTCCTCTTTTCCTCTTTTCTCCTCTCTTTAAAAATTTCTCCTCTCTTTTCCCTCTCTTCTCTCCTCTCTTTCCCTCTCTTCTCTCCTCTCTTCTCCTCTCTTTCCCTCTCTTTTTCCCTCTCTTCTCTCCTCTCTTTCCCTCTTCTCTCCCTCTCTTTCCTCTCTTCTCCCCTCTCTTTCCCTCTCTTCTCTCCTCTCTTCTCCTCTCTTTCCCTATCTTCTCTCTCTCTTTCCTCTCTTCTGTCCTCTCTTTCCCTCTCTTCTCTCCCTCTTTCCCTCTTCTCTCCTCTCTTTTCCTCTCTTTCCCTCTCTTTCCCTCTCTTTACCTCTTTCCCTCTCTTCTCTCCTCTCTTTCCCTCTCTTCTCTCCTCTCTTTCCCTCTCTTTCCTCTCTTCTCTCCTCTCTTTCCCTCTCTTCTCTCCTCTCTTTCCCTCTCTTCTCTCCTCTCTTTCCCTCTCTTCTCCCCTCTCTTTCCCTCTCTTCTCTCCCCTCTTTCCCTCTCTTCTCTCCTCTCTTTCCCTCTTCTCTCCTCTCTTTCCCTCTCTTCTCTCCTCTCTTCTCCTCTCTTTCCCTCTCTTTCCCTCTTCTCTCCTCTCTTTCCCTCCCATTTCTCCTCTCTTTCCCTCTCTTCTCTCCTCTCTTTCCCTCTCTTCTCTCCTCTCTTTCCCTCTCTTCTCTCCTCTCTTTCCCTCTCTTCTCTCCTCTCTTTCCCTCTTCTCTCCTCTCTTTCCCTCTTCTCTCCTCTCTTTCCCTCTTTTCTCTCTTTCCCTCTCTTCTCTCCTCTCTTCTCTCCTCTCTCTCTTCTCTCCTCTCTTTCCCTCTTCTCTCCTCTCTTTCCCTCTCTTCTCTCCTCTCTTTCCCTCTCTTCTCCCCTCTCTTTCCCTCTCTTCTCTCCTCTCTTCTCCTCTCTTTCCCTCTCTTCTCTCCTCTCTTTCCCTCTCTTCTCTCCTCTCTTTCCCTCTCTTCTCTCCTCTCTTCTCCTCTCTTTCCCTCTCTTTCCCTCTCTTCTCTCCTCTCTTTCCCTCTTCTCTCCTCTCTTTCCCTCTCTTCTCTCCTCTCTTCTCTCCTCTCTTCTCCTCTCTTTCCCTCTCTTTCCCTCTATTCTCTCCTCTCTTTCCTCTCTTCTCTCTCCTCTCTTTCCCTCTTCTCTCCTCTCTTTCCCTCTATTCTCTCCTCTCTTCTCCTCTCTTTCTCTTTCCCTCTTCTCTCCTCTCTTTCCCTCTCTTCTCTCCTCTCTTTCCCTCTCTTCTCCCCTCTCTTTCCCTCTCTTCTCTCCTCTCTTTCCCTCTCTTCTCCCTCTCTTCTCTTCTCTCTCTTTCCCCTCTTCTCTCCTCTCTTTTCCCTCTCTTTCCCTCTCTTTCCCTCTCTTTCCCTCTCTTCTCCTCTCTTTCTCTTTTCCCTCTTTCCCCTCTCTTTCCCCCTCTTCTCTCCCTCTCTTTCCCCCTCTTCTCTCCTCTCTTTCCCTCTCTTCTCTCCTCTCTTTCCTCTCTTCTCTCCTCTCTTTCCTCTCTTCTCTCCTCTCTTTCCCTCTTCTCTCCTCTCTTTCCCTCTCTTCTCTCCTCTCTTTCCCTCTCTTCTCTCCTCTCTTTCCCTCTCTTCTCTCCTCTCTTCTCCTCTCTTTCCCTCTCTTTCCCTCTTCTCTCCTCTCTTTCCCTCTCTTCTCTCCTCTCTTTCCCTCTCTTCTTTCCTCTCTTTCCCTCTCTTCTCTCCTCTCTTTCCCTCTTTTCTCCTCTCTTTCCCTCTCTTCTCTCCTCTCTTTCCCTCTCTTCTCTCCTCTCTTCTCCTCTCTTTCCCTCTCTTTCCCTCTCTTCTCTCCTCTCTTTCCCTCTTCTCTCCTCTCTTTCCCTCTCTTCTCTCCTCTCTTTCCCTCTCTTTCCCTCTCTTCTCTCCTCTCTTTGCCTCTCTTCTCCCCTCTCTTTCCCTCTTTTCTCCTCTCTTTCCCTCTCTTTCCCTCTCTTCTCTCCTCTCTTTCCCTCTCTTCTCTCCTCTCTTTCCCTCTTTTCTCCTCTCTTTCCCTCTCTTCTCTCCTCTCTTTCCCTCTCTTCTCTCCTCTCTTCTCCTCTCTTTCCCTCTCTTTCCCTCTCTTCTCTCCTCTCTTTCCCTCTTCTCTCCTCTCTTTCCCTCTCTTCTCCCCTCTCTTTCCCTCTCTTCTCTCCTCTCTTCTCCTCTCTTTCCCTCTCTTCTCTCCTCTCTTAAAAATATCTTCCTCTCCTCTCTTTCCCTCTCTTCTCTCCCCTCTTTCCCTCTCTTCTCTCCTCTCTTCTCCTCTCTTTCCCTCTCTTTCCCTCTCTTCTCTCCTCTCTTTCCCTCTCTTCTCTCCTCTCTTTCCCTCTCTTTCCCTCTCTTCTCTCCTCTCTTTCCCTCTCTTCTCTCCTCTCTTTCCCTCTCTTCTCTCCTCTCTTTCCCTCTCTTCTCTCCTCTCTTTCCCTCTCTTCTCTCCCCTCTTTCCCTCTCTTCTCTCCTCTCTTTCCTCTTTTCTCCTCTCTTTCCCTCTCTTCTTCTCTCTTCTCCTCTCTTTCCCTCTCTTTCCCTCTTCTCTCTTCTTTCCCTCTCTTTCTCCTCTCTTTCCCTCTCTTCTCTCCTCTCTTTCCCTCTCTTCTCTCCTCTCTTTCCCTCTCTTCTCTCCTTCTCTTTCCTCTCTTTCTCCCTCTTTCCCTCTTCTCTCCTCTCTTTCTCTTCTCTTCTCTTTCCCTCTTCTCTCCCTCTCTTCTCTTCTCTCCTCTCTTCTCTCTCTTTCTCCTCTCTTCTCTCCTCTCTTTCCCTCTTCTCTTCTCTTTCCCTCTCTTTCTCCTCTCTTTCCCTCTCTTTCCCTCTCTTTCCCTCTCTTCTCTCCTCTCTTCTCTCTCTTTCCCTTCTTCTCTCTCTCTTTCCCCTCTCTTCTCTCCTCTCTTTCCCTCTCTTCTCTCCTCTCTTCTCTCTCTTTCCCTCTTTCCCTCTTCTCTCCTCTCTTTCCCTCTTCTCTCCTCTCTTTCCCTCTCTTCTCTCCTCTCTTCTCTCCTCTCTTCTCCTCTCTTTCCTCTCTTTCCCTCTATTCTCTCCTCTCTTTCCCTCTTCTCTCCTCTCTTTCCCTCTCTTCTCCTCTCTTTCCCTCTATTCTCTCCTCTCTTCTCCTCTCTTTCCCTCTCTTTCCCTCTTCTCTCCTCTCTTTCCCTCTCTTCTCTCCTCTCTTTCCCCCTCTTCTCTCCTCTCTTTCCCTCTCTTCTCTCCTCTCTTCTCCTCTCTCCCTCTCTTTCCCTCTATTCTCTCCTCTCTTTCCCTCTTTCTCCTCTCTTTCCCTCTCTTCTCTCCTCTCTTTCCCTCTCTTCTCTCCCCTCTTCTCCTCTCTTTCCCTTCTTTCCCTCTTCTTCTCTCTTTCTCTTTCCCTCTCTTTCTCTTCTCTCTTCTTTCTCTCTTCTCTCCTCTCTTTCCTCTCTTCTCTCTCTTTCCTCTTTTCTCCTCTCTTCTCTTTCCCTCTCTTTTCTCTCTTTCCCTCTCTTCTCTCTCTCTCTTCTCTTTCCCTCTCTTTCCCTCTCTTCTCTCTCTTCCTCTTTCCCTCTCTTTCTCTCTTCTCCCCTCTCTCTTTCCCTCTTTCTCTCTCCTCCCTCTCTTTCCTCTCTTCTCTCCCTCTTTCCCTCTCTTCTTTCTCTTCTCTCCCTCTTTCCCTCTCTTCTCTCCTCTCTTCTCCTCTCTTTCCCTCTTTCCTCTCTCTTCCTCTCTTCTCTCTTCTCTCTCTTCTTCCTCTCTCTTTCCTCTCTTTTCCCTCTCTCTCCTCTCTTTCCTCTCTTCTCTCCTCTCTTTCCCTCTCTTCTCTCCTCTCTTTCCCTCTCTTCTCCCCTCTCTTTCCCTCTTTTCCCTCTTTCTTCTCTCCTCTCTTTCCCTTCTCTTCTCTTTCCCTCTCTTTCCTCTTCTCCTCTCTTTCCCTCTCTTTCCCTCTTCTCTCCTCTCTTTCCCTCTTCTCTCCTCTCTTTCCCTCTCTTCTCTCCTCTCTTTCCCTCTCTTTCTCCTCTCTTCTCTCTCTCTCCTTCTTTCCCTCTCTTCTCTCCTCTCTTTCCCTCTTCTCTCCTCTCTTTCCCTCTTCTCTCCTCTCTTTCCCCTTCTCTTTCCCTCTTCTTCCTCTCTTCTCTCCTCTTTCCTCTCTTCTCCTCTCTTTCCCTCTTCTCTCCTCTCTTTCCCTCTCTTCTCTCTTCTCTCCTCTCTCTTTCTTTCCTCTCTTTCTCTCCTCTCTTTCTCTCTTCTCTTCTCTTTTTCCCTCTCTTCTCTCCTCTCTTTCCCTCTCTCCTCTCTTCTCTCTCTTCTCTCCCCTTCTCTCCTCTCTTTCCTCTTCTCTCCTCTCTTTCCCTCTCTTCTCTCCTCTCTTCTCTCCTCTCTTCTCCTCTCTTTCCCTCTCTTTCCCTCTATTCTCTCCTCTCTTTCCCTCTTCTCTCCTCTCTTTCCCTCTCTTCTCTCCTCTCTTTCCCTCTATTCTCTCCTCTCTTCTCCTCTCTTTCCCTCTCTTTCCCTCTTCTCTCCTCTCTTTCCCTCTCTTCTCTCCTCTCTTTCCCTCTCTTCTCTCCTCTCTTTCCCTCTCTTCTCGCCTCTCTTTCCCTCTCTTCTCTCCTCTCTTTCCCTCTTCTCTTCTCTCTTTCCCTCTTCTCTCCTCTCTTTCCCTCTCTTCTCTCCTCTCTTTCCCTCTCTTCTCTCCTCTCTTCTCCTCTCTTTCCCTCTCTTTCCCTCTTCTCTCCTCTCTTTCCCCCTCTTCTCTCCTCTCTTTCCCCTCTTCTCTCCTCTCTTTCCCTCTCTTCTCTCCTCTCTTTCCCTCTCTTCTCTCCTCTCTTTCCCTCTTCTCTCCTCTCTTTCCCTCTTCTCTCCTCTCTTTCCCTCTCTTCTCTCCTCTCTTTCCCTCTCTTCTCTCCTCTCTTTCCCTCTCTTCTCTCCTCTCTTCTCCTCTCTTTCCCTCTCTTTCCCTCTTCTCTCCTCTCTTTCCCTCTCTTCTCTCCTCTCTTTCCCTCTCTTCTTTCCTCTCTTTCCCTCTCTTCTCTCCTCTCTTTCCCTCTTTTCTCCTCTCTTTCCCTCTCTTCTCTCCTCTCTTTCCCTCTCTTCTCTCCTCTCTTCTCCTCTCTTTCCCTCTCTTTCCCTCTCTTCTCTCCTCTCTTTCCCTCTTCTCTCCTCTCTTTCCCTCTCTTCTCTCCTCTCTTTCCCTCTCTTTCCCTCTCTTCTCTCCTCTCTTTCCCTCTCTTCTCCCCTCTCTTTCCCTCTTTTCTCCTCTCTTTCCCTCTCTTTCCCTCTCTTCTCTCCTCTCTTTCCCTCTCTTCTCTCCTCTCTTTCCCTCTTTTCTCCTCTCTTTCCTCTCTTTTCTCCTCTCTTTCCCTCTCTTCTCTCCCTCTCTTTCCCTCTCTTCTCTCCTCTCTTTCTCCTCTCTTCTCTTTCCCTCTCTTTCCCTCTCTCTCTCTCTCTTTCCCTCTCTTCTCCCCTCTCTTTCCCTCTCTTCTCTCCTCTCTTCTCCTCTCTTTCCCTCTCTTCTCTCCTCTCTTTCCCTCTCTTCTCTCCTCTCTTTCCCTCTCTTCTCTCCCCTCTTTCCCTCTCTTCTCTCCTCTCTTCTCCTCTCTTTCCCTCTCTTTCCCTCTCTTCTCTCCTCTCTTTCCCTCTCTTCTCTCCTCTCTTTCCCTCTCTTCTCTCCTCTCTTTCCCTCTCTTTCCCTCTCTTCTCTCCTCTCTTTCCCTCTCTTCTCTCCTCTCTTTCCCTCTCTTCTCCCTCTCTTTCCCTCTCTTCTCTCCTCTCTTTCCCTCTTCTCTCCTCTCTTTCCCTCTTCTCTCCTCTCTTTCCTCTCCCTCTTCTCTCCTCTCTTCCCTCCCTTCTCTCCCTCTCTTTCCTCTCTTCTCTCCTCTCTTTCCCTCTCTTCTCTCCTCTCTTTCCCTCTCTTCTCTCCTCTCTTTCCTCTCTTCTCTCCTCTCTTTCCCTCTCTTCTCTCCTCTCTTTCCCTCTCTTCTCTCCTCTCTTTCCCTCTTCTCTCCTTTCTTTCCCTCTTCTCTCCTCTCTTTCCCTCTTCTCTCCTCTCTTTCCCTCTCTTCTCTCCTCTCTTCTCTCCTCTCTTTCCCTCTCTTCTCTCCTCTCTTTCTCTTCTCTCTTCTCCCTCTCTTCTCTCCTCTCTTTCTCCTCTCTTCTCCTCTCTTTCCCTCTCTTTCCCTCTCTCTCTCTCTCTCTTCTCCTCTCTTTCCTCTCTTCTCTCCTCTCTTTCCCTCTTCTTCTCTCCCTCTCTTTCCCTCTCTTCTCTTCTCTTCTCCCTCTCTTCCTCTCTTTCCCTCTCTTCTCTCCTCTCTTCCCTCTTCTCTCCTCTCTTTCCTCTCTTTCTCTCTCTCTCTCTCCTCTCTTCTCCTCTCTTTCCCTCTCTCTCTTTTCTTCTCCTCTCTTTCCCTCTTCTCTCCTCTCTTTCCCTCTCTTCTCTCCTCTCTTTCCCTCTCTTCTCTCCTCTCTTCTCCTCTCTTTCCCTCTCTTTCCCTCTTCTCTCCTCTCTTTCCCCTCCTCTCTTCTCTCTCTTCTCTTTCTTTTCCTCTCTTCTCTCCTCTCTTTCCCTCTCTTCTCTCCTCTCTTTCCCTCTCTTCTCTCCTCTCTTTCCCTCTTCTCTTCTCTCTTTCCCCTCTTCTCTCCTCTCTTTCCCTCTCTCTCTCTCCTCTCTTCTCTTCTCTCCTCTCTTCTCCTCTCTTTCCTCCTCTCTTTCCCCTCTTCTTTCCTCTCTTTCCCCCTCTTCTCTCCTCTCTTTCCTCTTCTCTTCTCTCCTCTCTCTCTCCTCTCTTTCCCTCTCTTCTTCCTCTCTTTCCCTCTTCTCTCCTCTCTTTTCTTCTTCTCTCCCTCTCTTTCCCTCTCTTCTCTCCTCTCTTTCCCTCTCTTCTCTCTCTCTTTCTCTCTCTCTCCTCTCTTCTCCTCCTCTCTTCTCCTCTCTTTCCCTCTCTTTCTCTTCTCTTTCCTCTCTTTCTCTCTCTTCTCCTCTCTTCTCTTTCCCTCTCTTTCCCTCTCTTTCTCTCTCTCTCTCTTCCCTCTCTTCTCTCCTCTCTTTCCCTCTTCTTCTCCTCTCTTTCCCTCTCTTCTCTCCTCTCTTTCCCTCTCCCTCTCTTCTCTCTTCTATCCTCTCTTTCCCTCTCTTTCCCTCTCTTCTCTCCTCTCTTTCCTCTCTTCTCTCCTCTCTTTCCTCTCTCTTCTTTCCCTCTCTTTCCTCTCTTCTCTCCTCTCTTTCTCTTTTCTCCTCTCTTTCCCTCTCTTCTCCTCTCTTTTCTCCTCTCTTCTCTCCTCTCTTCTCCTCTCTTTCTCTCCCTCTCTTCTCCTCTCTTCTTCCTCTCTTTCCCTCTTCTCTCCTCTCTTTCCCTCTCTTTCTCCTCTCTTCTCTCTCTCTCTTTCCCTCTCTTCTCCCTCTCTTCCCTCTCTCCTCTCTTTCTTCCTCTCTTTCCCTCTCTTCTCTCCTCTCTTTCCCTCTCTTCTCTCCTCTCTTCTCTCTCTTCCCTCTCCTCTCTTCTTTCCCTCTTCTCTCCTCTCTTTCTCCTCTCTTCTCTCTCTCTCTTTCCCCTCTTCTCTCCTCTCTTTCCCTCTTCTTCTCTCCTCTTTCCTCTCTTTCTCTCTCTTCTCTCCTCTCTTTCCCTCTTTCCCTCTCCTCTCTTTCCCTCTCTTCTCTCCTCTCTTTCCTCTCTTCTCTCCTCTCTTTCCCTCTCTTTCTCCTCTCTTTCCCTCTCTTCTCTCCTCTCTTTCCTCTCTCTTCTCTCCTCTCTTTCCCTCTCTTCTCTCTCCCTCTCTTTCCCTCTCTTCTCTCTCTTCTCTTTCCCTCTCTTTCCCTCTCTTCTCTCCTCTCTTTCCCTCTCTTCTCTCCTCTCTTTCCCTCTCTTCTCTCCTCTCTTCTCCTCTCTTTCCCTCTCTTCTCTTCTCTCCTCCTTTCCCTCTCTTCTCTCCTCTCTTCTCTCTCTCTCTTTCCCTCTCTTTCCCTCTCTCCTCTCTTTCCCTCTCTTCTCTCCTCTCTTTCTCCTCTCTTTCCCTCTTTCCCCTCTTTCCCTCTCTTCTCTCCTCTCTTTCCCTCTTCTCTCCTCTCTTTCCTCTCTTTCCCTCTCTTCTCTCTCTCTTTCCTCTCTCTTTCCTCTCTTCCTCTCTTCTCCTCTCTCTTTCCCTCTCTTCTCTCCTCTCTTTCTCTCCTCTCTTCTTCTTCCTCTCTTTCCCTCTCTTCTCTCCTCTCTTTCCCTCTTTCTCCCTCTCTTTCCCTCTCTTCTCTCCTCTCTTTCCCTCTTCTCTCCTCTCTTTCCCTCTCTTCTCTCTCCTCTCTTTCCCTCTCTTTCCCTCTCTTCTTCTCCTCTCTTTCCCTCTCTTTCCCTCTCTTTCCCTCTCTTCTCTCCTCTCTTTCCTCTCCCTCTCTTCTCCCTCTCTTCTTCTCTCTCTCTTCTCCCTCTCTTCTCTCTTCTCTCTCTTTTCCTCTCTCTCTCCTCCTCTTTCCCCTCTTCTCTCCTCTCTTTCCCTCTTCTCTCCTCTCTTTCCCTCTCTTCTCTCCTCTCTTCTCCTCTCTTCTTCTCCTCTCTTTCCCTCTCTCCTCTTCCCTCTCTTTCCCTCTTCTCTCCTCTCTTTCCCTCTCTTCTCTCCTCTCTTTCCCTCTCTTCTCTCCTCTCTTTCCTCTCTTCTCTCTCTCTTCTCCTCTCTTTTCTCTTTCCCTCTTCTCTCCTCTCTTTCCCTCTTCTCTCCTCTCTTTCCCTCTCTTCTCTCCTCTCTTTCCTCTCTTTCTCTCTCTCTCTTTCCCTCTCTTTCCCTCTCTTTCCCTCTCTTCCTCTCTTTCTCTCCTCTTCTTTCCCTCTTCTCTCCTCTCTTTCCTCTCTTTCTCCTCTCTTCTCTTTCCTCTCTTTCCCTCTCTTTCCCTCTCTTCTCTCCTCTCTTTCCCTCTCTTTCCCTCTCTATTCTCTCTCTTTCTCTCTCTCCCTCTTCCCTCTCTTCTCCTCTCTTTCCCTCTTCTCTCCTCTCTTTTCCTCTCTTCTCTCCTCTCTTCTCCTCTCTTTCTCCTCTCTTTCCCTCTCCCTCTCTTTCCCTCTCTTCTCTCCTCTCTTTCCCTCTCTTCTCTTCTCTTTCCCTCTCTTTTCTCCTTTCTCTTCTCTCCTCTCTTCTCCCTCTCTTCTCTCTCTTTCTCCTCTCTTTCCCTCTATTCTCTCCTCTCTTTCCCTCTCTTCTCTTTCCCTCTCTTTCCCTCTTCTCTCCTCTCTTTCCCTCTCTTCTCTCCTCTCTTTCTTTCCTCTCTTTCTCCTCTCTTTCCCTCTTCTCTCCTCTCTTTCCCTCTCTTCTCTCCCTCTTTCCCTCTCTTCTCTCCTCTCTTTCCCTCTTCTCTCCTCTCTTTCTCCTCTCTTCTCTCCTCTCTTTCCCTCTCTTCTCTCCTCTCTTTCCTCTCTTCTCCTCTCTCTTTCCCTCTTCTCTCCTCTCTTTCCCTCTCTTCTCTTTCCCTCTCTCCCTCTCTCCCTCTCTCCTCTCTTTCCCTCTCTTCTCTCCTCGCTTTCCTCTTCTCTCCTCTCTTTCCCTTCTCTCCTCTCTTTCCCTCTCTTCTCTCCTCTCTTTCCCTCTCTTTCTCCTCTCTTCTCCTCTCTCCCTCTCTTTCCCTCTCTTCTCTCCTCTCTTTCCCTCTTTCTCCTCTCTTTCCTCTCTTCTCTCCTCTCTTTCCCTCTCTTCTCCCTCTCTTTCCCTCTCTTCTCTCCTCTCTTTCCCTCTCTTCTCTCTCTCTTCCTCTCTTTCTCCTCTCTTTCCCTCTCTTCTCTCCTCTCTTCTCTCTCTCTTTTCCCTCTCTTTCCCTCTCTTCTCTCCTCTCTTTCCCTCTCTTCTCTCCTCTCTTTCCTCTCTTCTCTCCTCTCTTTCCCTCTCTCTCCTCTCTTTCCCTCTCTTCTCTCTCTCTTTCCCTCTTTCTCCTCTCTTTCCCTCTCTTCTCTCCTCTCTTTCCCTCTCTTCTCTCCTCTCTTTCCCTCTCTTCTCTCCTCTCTTTCCCTCTCTTCTCTTCTCTCTTTCCCTCTCTTCTCTCCTCTCTTTCCCTCTTCTCTCCTCTCTTTCCCTCTCTTCTCTCCTCTCTTTCCCTCTCTTCTCTCCTCTCTTTCCCTCTTTTCTCCTCTCTTTCCCTCTTCTCTCCTCTCTTTCCCTCTCTTCTCTCCTCTCTTTCCCTCTCTTCTCTCCTCTCTTTCCTCTTTTCTCCTCTCTTTCCCTCTCTTCTCTCCTCTCTTTCCCTCTCTTCTCTCCTCTCTTTCCTCTCTTCTCTCCTCTCTTTCTCTCTTTCCCTCTCTTTCTCTCTTTCTCCTCTCTTTCCCTCTCTTCTCTCCTCTCTTTCCCTCTTCTCTCCTCTCTTTCCCTCTTCTCTCCTCTCTTTCCCTCTTCTCTCCTCTCTTTCCCTCTTCTCTCCTCTCTTTCCCTCTCTTTCCCTCTCTTCTCTCCTCTCTTTCCCTCTCTTCTCTCCTCTCTTCTCCTCTCTTTCCCTCTCTTTCCCTCTCTTCTCTCCTCTCTTTCCCTCTTCTCTCCTCTCTTTCCCACTCTCTCTCAATTCAATTCAATGGACTTTATTGGCATGGGAAACATCTCTCACTCATTCTGCCCTCTTGTGAGTGGGCTCCTCTCTCTCTAGAATGTGAACCACTTATCTATGATAATCATTCTTTGTTTCTCTCTTTGTCTCGTTCTCCCTCTCTGTCTCCCTCTCTCTTGGTCTTCTCTGTCTATCTTTCTCTTTGTCTCTCCTTCTCTCCCTCTCTCTCTCGCTCTCTCTGCCTGTCTCTTTCTCTCTCTCTCTTTCAGAGGGTTTTGTCTATCCTAGGCCAGAGGGTGTCTATGCACTACAGTGACCCTAAACCACGCGCCAACGAGGACTGGCTCTGTAACAAGGTACAACAGCTAACAACCTCACTGTGTGGCTTCTCATCTTTTTCATCAATTCTCCCTAGTACTGATCGCCTCTGTTGCTGTTCTAACAGTGTGGGGTTCAGAACTTCAAGAGGAGAGAGAAGTGCTTTAAATGTGGTGTTCCTAAATCAGGTAAACATGTGATACCTAAACCCTATGATAAACATAGACAGGTGTGTTCTGGGATATCCGACTGTGTTTTTTACCCTTTAGAGGCAGAGCTGAAACTGCCCCAGCTGAGGGAGTTACCCCTGGGTGTGCATCAGAAGGACGGCTTATTGCCCCTCCCTGCTCTCTACCAGCCAGCTGCTACCACCTCTACTGCCGTCACCACTCCCAGGGCTGGGGGCAGGGCTGGGGCAGGAGGAGCTGACACACAGCAGGCTGAGGTGGCCAATGACAGTAAGTCTCTCTCTCAAGTCAATTTAAATTGAAGGGGCATGGGAAACATATGTTAACATTGCCAAAGCAAGTGAAGTAGATAATAAACACTAAACAACTACACTCACAAAAATGCCAAAATAATAAAGACATTTCAAATGTCATATTATGTATACAGTGGAAGTTGGAAGTTTACATTTAGGTTGGAGTCATTAAAACTAGTTTACATTTAGGTTGGAGTCATTAAAACTCGTTTACATTTAGGTTGGAGTCATTAAAACTAGTTTACATTTAGGTTGGAGTCATTAAAACTCGTTTACATTTAGGTTGGAGTCATTAAAACTAGTTTACATTTAGGTTGGAGTCATTAAAACTCGTTTACATTTAGGTTGGAGTCATTAAAACTAGTTTACATTTAGGTTGGAGTCATTAAAACTAGTTTACATTTAGGTTGGAGTCATTAAAACTCGTTTACATTTAGGTTGGAGTCATTAAAACTCGTTTACATTTAGGTTGGAGTCATTAAAACTAGTTTATATACACTTAGGTTGGAGTCATTAAAACTAGTTTACATACATTTAGGTTGGAGTCATTAAAACTAGTTTATATACACTTAGGTTGGAGTCATTAAAACTAGTTTATATACATTTAGGTTGGAGTCATTAAAACTAGTTTACATACATTTAGGTTGGAGTCATTAAAACTCATTTACATACATTTAGGTTGGAGTCATTAAAACTCGTTTACATACATTTAGGTTGGAGTCATTAAAACTAGTTTATATACACTTAGGTTGGAGTCATTAAAACTAGTTTACATACATTTAGGTTGGAGTCATTAAAACTAGTTTACATACACTTAGGTTGGAGTCATTAAAACTAGTTTACATACATTTAGGTTGGAGTCATTAAAACTAGTTTTTCAACCACTCCACAAATGTCTTGTTAACAAACTATAGTTTTGGAAAGTCAGTTAGGACATCTACTTTGTGTATGACACAAGTCATTTTCCAACAATTGTTAACAGACAGATTATTTCACTTATAATTCACTGTATCACAATTCCAGTGGGTCAGAAGTTTACATACACTAAGTTGACTGTGCCTTTAAACAGCTTGGAAAAATCCAGGAAATGATGTCATGGCTTTAGAAGCTTCTGATTGGCTAATTGACATAATTTGAGTCAATTGGAGGTGTACCTGTGGATGTATTTCAATACCTACCTTCAAAATGAGTGCCTCTTTGCTTGACATCATGGAAAATCCAAAGAAATCAGCCAAGACCTCCGAAAAGATTGTAGACCTCATGTCTGGTTCATCCTTGGGAGCAATTTCCAAACGCCTGAAGGTACCACGTTCATCTGTACAAACAATAGTACGTGTTATGCAGGTGAATGAGGACCCAAAAGCGACTTGGCGAAAACAGAGTCTTTAATCCAGTAAAGTAAATATACAATCATAAAGCACAATTCCACTCGTAATGACGAGAACAGACTGGAGACTCGATCATGAACTGCAGGTTGCCTCGGGAAGGCACTTGAACGTAGCAGACTCAGACACCTGCTCACCACGCAGCATCTGAGGGAAACACGACACGACAGGGCGATACACAGACACAGCACGGTGAACAATAGACAAGGATCCGACAGGGCAGAAACGGAAAACAAGGGGAGAAATAGGGACTCTAATCAGGGAAAAAGATAGGGAACAGGTGTGGGAAGACTAAATGATTGATTAGGGGAATAGGAACAGCTGGGAGCAGGAACGGAACGATAGAGAGAAGAGAGAGAGGAAGGGAGAGAGAAAAAGGGGAACGCACCTAAAAAGACCAGCAGGGGGAAAACGAACAGAGGAAAAGCAAAATGACAAGACAATATAAGACAAAACATGACAGTACCCCCCACTCACCGGCGCCTCCTGGCGCACTCGAGAGGAATCCTGGCGGCAACGGAGGAAATCATCAATAAGTGAACGGTCCAGCACGTCCCGAGACGGAACCCAACTCCTCTCCTCAGGACCGTAACCCTCCCAATCCACTAAGTATTGGTGACCCGTCCCGAGAACGCATGTCCATGATCCTACGTACCTTGTAAATAGGTGCGCTCTCGACAAGGACGGGAGGGGGAGGGAAGACGAACGGGGGTGCGAAGAAAGGGCTTGACACAGGAGACATGGAAGACAGGATGGACGCGACGAAGATGTCGCGGAAGAAGCAGTCGCACAGCGACAGGATTGACGACCTGGGAGACACGGAACGGACCAATGAACCGCGGAGTCAACTTACGAGAAGCTGTCGTAAGAGGAAGGTTGCGAGTGGAAAGCACACTCTCTGGCCGCAACAATACCTTGGACTCTTAATCCTACGTTTATTGGCGGCTCTCACAGTCTGTGCCCTGTAACGGCAAAGTGCAGACCTCACCCTCCTCCAGGTGCGCTCACAACGTTGGACAAACGCTTGAGGCGGAGGGAACGCTGGACTCGGCAAGCTGGGATGAGAACAGAGGAGGCTGGTAACCCAGACTACTCTGAAACGGAGATAACCCGGTAGCAGACGAAGGAAGCGAGTTGTGAGCGTATTCTGCCCAGGGGAGCTGTTCTGCCCAAGACGCAGGGTTTCTGAAAGAAAGGCTGCGTAGTATGCGACCAATCGTCTGATTGGCCCTCTCTGCTTGACCGTTAGACTGGGGATAAAACCCGGAAGAGAGACTGACGGACGCACCAATCAAACGACAGAACTCCCTCCAAAACTGTGACGTGGTGCGGGCCTCTGTCTGAAACGGCGTCTAACGGGAGGCCATGAATTCTGAACACATTCTCGATGATGATTTGTGCCGTCTCCTTAGCGGAAGGAAGTTTAGCGAGGGGAATGAAATGTGCCGCCTTAGAGAACCTATCGACAACCGTAAGAATCACAGTCTTCCCCGCAGACAAAGGCAGACCGGTAATGAAGTCTAGGGCGATGTGAGACCATGGTCGAGAAGGAATGGGGAGCGGTCTGAGACGACCGGCAGGAGGAGAGTTACCTGACTTAGTCTGCGCGCAGTCCGAACAAGCAGCGCGTGTCACGCTCCTGAGTCGGCCACCAAAAGCGCTGGCGAATAGACGCAAGAGTGCCTCGAACACCGGGATGACCAGCTAACTTGGCAGAGTGAGCCCACTGAAGAACAGCCAAACGAGTGGAAACAGGAACGAAAAGAAGGTTACTAGGACAAGCGCGCGGCGACGCAGTGTGCGTGAGTGCTTGCTTAACCTGTCTTTCAATTCCCCAGACTGTCAACCCGACAACACGCCCATAAGGAAGAATCCCCTCGGGATCAGTAGAAGCCACAGAAGAACTAAAAGACGGGATAAGGCATCAGGCTTGGTGTTCTTGCTACCCGGACGGTAAGAAATCACAAACTCGAAACGAGCGAAAAACAACGCCCAACGAGCTTGACGAGCATTAAGTCGTTTGGCAGAACGGATGTACTCAAGGTTCTTATGGTCTGTCCAAACGACAAAGGAACGGTCGACCCCTCCAACCACTGTCGCCATTCGCCTAGGGCTAAGCGGATGGCGAGCAGTTGTGATTACCCACATCATAGTTGCGTTCAGATGGCGACAGGCGATGAGAAAAATAAGCGCAAGGATGAACCTTATCGTCAGACTGGAAGCTGGGATAGAATGGCTCCCACGCCTACCTCTGAAGCGTCAACCTCGACAATGAATTGTCTAGTGACGTCAGGAGTAACGAGGATAGGAGCGGACGTAAAACGTTCTTTTAGAAGATCAAAAGCTCCCTGGGCGGAACCGGACCACTTAAAACACGTCTTGACAGAAGTAAGAGCTGTGAGAGGGCAGCAACTTGACCGAAATTACGAATGAAACGCCGATAGAAATTAGCGAAACCTAGAAAGCGCTGCAACTCGACACGTGACCTTGGAACGGGCCAATCATTGACAGCTTGGACCTTAGCGGGAATCCATCTGAATGCCTTCAGCGGAAATAACGGAACCGAGAAAAGTAACGGAGGAGACATGAAAAGAGCACTTCTCAGCCTTCACGTAGAGACAATTCTCTAAAAGGCGCTGTAGAACACGTCGAACGTGCTGAACATGAATCTCGAGTGACGGTGAAAAAATCAGGATATCGTCAAGATAGACAAAAACAAAGATGTTCAGCATGTCTCTCAGAACATCATTAACTAATGCCTGAAAAACAGCTGGCGCATTGGCGAGACCAAACGGCAGAACCCGGTACTCAAAATGCCCTAACGGAGTGTTAAACGCCGTTTTCCACTCGTCCCCCTCTCTGATGCGCACGAGATGGTAAGCGTTACGAAGGTCCAACTTAGTAAAGCACCTGGCTCCCTGCAGAATCTCGAAGGCTGATGACATAAGGGGAAGCGGATAACGATTCTTAACCGTTATGTCATTCAGCCCTCGATAATCCACGCAGGGGCGCAGAGTACCGTCCTTCTTAACAAAAAAAAACCCCGCCCCGGCCGGAGAGGAAGAAGGCACTATGGTACCGGCGTCAAGAGACACAGACAAATAATCCTCGAGAGCCTTACGTTCGGGAGCCGACAGAGAGTATAGTCTACCCCGAGGAGGAGTGGTCCCCGGAAGGAGATCAATACTACAATCATACGACCGGTGAGGAGGAAGGGAGTTGGCTCGGGACCGACTGAAGACCGTGCGCAGATCATGATATTCCTCCGGCACTCCTGTCAAATCGCCAGGTTCCTCCTGAGAAGTGGGGACAGAAGAAACGGGAGGGATGGCAGACATTAAACACTTCACATGACAAGAAACGTTCCAGGATAGGATAGAATTACTAGACCAATTAATAGAAGGATTATGACATACTAGCCAGGGATGACCCAAAACAACAGGTGTAAAAGGTGAACGAAAAATCAAAAAAGAAATAGTCTCACTGTGGTTACCAGATACTGTGAGGGTTAAAGGTAGTGTCTCAAATCTGATACTGGGAAGATGACTACCATCTAAGGCGAACATGGGCGTAGGCTTGTCTAACTTTCTGAAAGGAATGTCATGTTTCCGAGCCCATGCTTCGTCCATGAAACAACCCTCAGCCCCAGAGTCTATCAAGGCACTGCATGTAGCACCCGAACCGGTCCAGCGTAGATGGACCGACAAAGTAGTACAGGATCTAGATGGAGAGACCTGAGTAGTAGCGCTCACCAGTAGCCCTCCGCTTACTGATGAGCTCTGGCTTTTACTGGACATGAATTAACAAAATGTCCAGCAAGTCCGCAATAGAGGCACAGGCGGTTGGTGATCCTCCGTTCCCTCTCCTTAGTCGAGATGCGAATACCTCCCAGCTGCATGGGCTCAGTCTCTGAGCCAGAGGAGGAGATGGTTGCGATGCGGAGCAGGAAACACCGTTGACGCGAGCTCTCTACCACGAGCCTGGTGACGAAGATCTACCCGTCGTTCTATGCGGATGGCAAGAGCAATCAAAGAGTCCACACTTGAAGGAACCTCCCGGGAGAGAATCTCATCTTTAACCACTGCGTGGAGTCCCTCCAGAAAACGAGGCGAGCAGCGCCGGCTCGTTCCACTCACTAGAGGCAGCAGTGCGAAACTCAATAGAGTAATCCGTTATGGATCGATCTGGCAAAGCCAGGGCCTAAGCCTCCCTACCAAAAACTGAATGGTCAAATCGATCTCCTCTTTAAAGTTCTGGTAATTAGAGCAATCAGCCCTTGCCTCCCAGATAGCTGTGCCCCTCCCGAGCCCGGCCAGTAAGGAGTGAAAACGTAAGCAACCCGGCTCTCTCTCAAAAATCACACGAAATCAAATCAAATCAAATCAAATTTTATTTGTTCTGGTTAGCAGATGTTAAGCAATCAGCGAAATGCTTGTGCTTCTAGTTCCCAATGCAGTGATAACCAACAAGTAATCTAACTAACAATTCCAAAAAAACTACTGTCTTATACACAGTGTAAGGGGATAAGGAACATGTACATAAGGATATATGAATGAGTGATGGTACAGAGCAGCCGAGTACAGTATATACATATGAGATGAGTGTGTAGACAAAGTAAACAAAGTGGCATAGTTAAAGTATAGTGATACATGTGTTACATAAGGATGCAGATGTTGTAACACAGTATATCACACTGGGTGAGAAAGGAAAGCGGCACTCCGTGGGCTGCCCGGAGTAGCAAGGTGGGTTATTAACCCTAGGTTCCGGAGGCTCGGCAGGCCAGGAAGTAACAGGTGGCACGAGACGAAGACTCTGGAACTGTCCAGAGAGGTCGGAAACCTGAGCGGCCAGGTTCTCCACGGCATGGCGAGCAGCAGACAATTCCTGCTCGTGTCTGCCGAGCATGGCTCCTTGGATCTCGACGGCAGTGTTACGGCGTCTGTAGTCGCTGGGTCCATTCTTTGGTCGGATCCTTCTGTTATGCAGGTGAATGAGGACCCAAAAGCGACTTGGCGAAAACAGAGTCTTTAATCCAGTAAAGTAAATATACAATCATAAAGCACAATTCCACTCGTAATGACGAGAACAGACTGGAGACTCGATCATGAACTGCAGGTTGCCTCAGGAAGGCACTTGAACGTAGCAGACTCAGACACCTGCTCACCACGCAGCATCTGAGGGAAACACGACACGACAGGGCGATACACAGACACAGCACGGTGAACAATAGACAAGGATCCGACAGGGCAGAAACGGAAAACAAGGGGAGAAATAGGGACTCTAATCAGGGAAAAGATAGGGAACAGGTGTCGGAAGACTAAATGATTGATTAGGGAATAGGAACAGCTGGGAGCAGGAACGGAACGATAGAGAGAAGAGAGAGAGGAAGGGAGAGAGAAAAAGGGGAACGAACCTAAAAAGACCAGCAGGGGGAAAACGAACAGAGGGAAAAGCAAAATGACAAGACAATATAAGACAAAACATGACAGTACGCAAGTATAAACACCATGGGACTACGCAGCTGTCATACCTCTCAGGAAGAAGATGTGTTCTGTCTCCTAGAGATGAACGTACTTTGGTGCGAAAAGTGCAAATCAATCCGAGAACAACAGCAAAGGACCTTGTGAAGATGCTGGAGGAAACAGGTACAAAAGTATCTATATCCACAGTAAAACTAGTCCTATATCGACATAACCTGAAAGGCCGCTCAGCAAGGAAGAAGCCACTGCTCCAAAACCGCCATTAAAAAGCCAGACTACGGTTTGCAACTGCACGTGGGGACAAAGATCGTACCTCTGGTCTGATGAAACAAAAATAGAACTGTTTGGCCATAATGACCATCATTATGTTTGGAGGAAAAAGGGGGATGCTTGCAAGCCAAAGAACGCCATCCCAACCGTGAAGCACGGGGGTGGCAGCATCTTGTTGTGGGGGTGCTTTGCTGCAGGAGGGACTGGTGCACTTCACAAAATAGATGGCATCATGAAGCAATATCTCAAGACATCAGTTAAAGCTTGGCTGCAAATGGGTCTTCCAAATGGACAATGACCCCAAGCATACTTGCAAAGTTGTGGCAAAATGGCTTGAGGCCAACAGTCAAAGTATTGGAGTGGCCATCACAAAGATTTATTGTCACGATCGTCGTAAGAAGAGGACCAAAGCGCAGCGTGGTGTGAACACAAAGTGAACAAAACAAGAAATGAACAACGACCGTGAAGCTATATACCAAATGTGCTGACACAAACACTACACATAGACAATCACACACAATGACAAAACAGGCTACCTAAATATGGTTCCCAATCAGAGACAACGACTAACACCTGCCTCTGATTGAGAACCATATCAGGCCAAACACAGAAACAGACAAACTAGACACACAACATAGAATGCCCATCCAGCTCACGTCGTGACCAACACTAAAACAAGGAAAACGCAAAAGAACTATGGTCAGAATGTGACATTTATGATGAAAACATCCTAAACATTGATTCTATACCTCGTTTGACATGTTTCTACGAACTGTAATATGACTTTTCGTCTGAACTTTCGCCTGGACCGAGTGCCCGCGCGTCGTGAGTTTGGATTTGTGTACTAAACGCGCAAACAAAAAGGAGGTATTTGGACGTAAATTATGAACTTTATCGAACAAAACAAACATTTATTGTGGAACTGGGATTCCTGGGGAGTGCATTCTGATGAAGATCATCAAAGGTAAGTGAATATTTATAACGCTATTTCTGAATTCTGTTGACTCCAACATGGAGGATATATGTATTTGTTGCCTGAGCACCGTACTCAGATTATTGCATAGTGTGCTTTTTCATAAAGTTTTTAAAAATCTGACACAGCGGTTGCATTAAGGAGAAGTTTATCTAAAGTTCCATGTATAACACTTGTATCTTTTATCAATGTTTATTATGAGTATTTCTGTAAATTGATGTGGCTCTCTGCAAAATCACCGGATGTTTTTGGCGGCAAAACATTGCTGAACATAACATGCCAATGTAAACTAAGATTTTGGATATAAATATGAACTTTATCGAACAAAACATACATGTATTGTGTAACATGAAGCCCTATGAGTGTCATCTGATGAAGATCATCAAAGGTTAGTGATTAATTTTCTCTCTATTTCTGCTTTTTGTGTCTCTTCTCTTTGGCTGGAAAAATTGCTGTGTTTTTCTGTTGACTTGGTACTGACCTAACATAATCAGTTGGTGTGCTTTCGTCGTAAGCGTTCCTGAAAGTGGACACTGTGGTGGGATTAACAATAAGTTGTTGTTTGAATTTGGCGTCCTGCACTTTCACTGGCTGTTGTCAAGTCGATCCCGTTAACCGGATCTCAGCCGATCTCAGCCGTAAGAAGTTAACACAAACCAAATGTGGAATAAATCTAGGAATATGAATACTGTCTGAAGGGACTGTACCTGTCTCTTTCATTTACCTTCTCTCCCCCCTCGCTCTCAACCAATCTCTCCAGCTCTGATCCCAAGGAACCTGGGTCCCCATACTTCTCAGACTCCATCCTGTTTCCTTGCTCTGTCTCCTAATGTTCTCTCTCTACCTCCCTCCCTCCCCCATCCCGCCCTTCATCTCCTCCTCTCTCCAGCTCTGATCCTGAGGAACCTGGGTCCCCATACCTCCCTGGAGTCCATCCTGTCCCTCTGGCTCCCTTCGCTACTCTGTCGCCTTCTAATGTTCGACTGATCAAAGATAAACAGACACAACTCAACCGGGCTTCGCTTTCCTACAGCTGTCTACTATAGTGGTGAGGAGATACCTACAGCTGTCTACTATAGTGGTGAGGAGATACCAACAGCTGTCTACTATAGTGGTGAGGAGATACCAGCTGTCTACTATAGTGGTGAGGAGATACCTACAGATGTCTACTATAGTGGTGAGGAGATACCTACAACTCTACTATAGTGGTGAGGAGATACCAACAACTCTACTATAGTGGTGAGGAGATACCTACAACTCTACTATAGTGGTGAGGAGATACCTACAGCTATCTACTATAGTGGTGAGGAGATACCAACAACTCTACTATAGTGGTGAGGAGATACCTACAGCTGTCTACTATAGTGGTGAGGAGATACCTACAGCTGTCTACTATAGTGGTGAGGAGATACCTACAGCTGTCTACTATAGTGGTGAGGAGATACCTACAGCTGTCTACTATAGTGGTGAGGAGATACCTACAGCTGTCTACTATAGTGGTGAGGAGATACCAACAACTCTACTATAGTGGTGAGGAGATACCTACAGCTGTCTACTATAGTGGTGAGGAGATACCTACAGCTGTCTTCTATAGTGGTGAGGAGATACCAACAACTCTACTATAGTGGTGAGGAGATACCTACAACTCTACTATAGTGGTGAGGAGATACCTACAGCTATCTACTATAGTGGTGAGGAGATACCAACAACTCTACTATAGTGGTGAGGAGATACCTACAGCTGTCTACTGTAGTGGTGAGGAGATACCTACAGCTGTCTACTATAGTGGTGAGGAGATACCTACAGCTGTCTACTATAGTGGTGAGGAGATACCAACAACACTACTATAGTGGTGAGGAGATACCAACAACACTACTATAGTGGTGAGGAGATACCAACAACTCTACTATATTGGTGAGGAGATACCTACAGCTGTCTACTATAGTGGCGAGGAGATACCTACAGCTGTCTACTATAGTGGTGAGGAGATACCAACAACTCTACTATAGTGGTGAGGAGATACCTACAGCTGTCTACTATAGTGGTGAGGAGATACATACAGCTGTAGTGGTGAGGAGATACCTACAGCTGTCTACTACAGTGGTGAGGAGATACCTACAGCTGTAGTGGTGAGGAGATACCTACAACTGTCTACTCAGAGCTGTGTGTGTTGCAGGAAGCATCTCAGCTTCTCCAGATCCTCCAGGCCTTACAGCCAGCTCTCTCTATAGATGGGAAGGTCATCGCCGTGGAGTTCGCCAAAGGATCCAAACGGTAAACACACACGTCATGTTCTTCCGTCCTCGTGACGGACCTAAAATTAATTTCCGTACGACATCCTATTTCCTGTAACGCTAAGCTTAAAATAGCCTTTTTGTCCTCATTGTTCTCCACCTTGGCGAATTTCCCTTGTTTTATTGTCCTTGTGGGGAGATTTGGGGATTTTAGGATAGAATAACCAACAGATGCTTTCAGAAAGTATTCATACACTTTGACACATCCCAGAAAGATGTGTTTTTATACATTTATTGAACAATAAATACAGAAATATCTCATTTACATACGTTTTCACACCCCTGAGTCAATACTTTTGTAGAAGCACCTTTGGCAACGATTACAGCTGTGAGTCTTTCTGGTTAAGTTGTAACATGCTGACCAAATCGTAACATGGCGTCCTCTTGCAGCATCGTGCGCACGTTGGTTTTTGTCTATCGCCACCAGAGATGTTTAACGAGACGCAGGTAAAAAAAAAATATATATATACAAAAACCAACTTTGAACCAACTATATTCATTTGGGGTTAGTGTTACATTCCTTAGTAAGAAAACCAAAACATTTCACTCAAACAGAAGGGTGAACTAACATAGAATCACTTACCGACAACCAGAGCGAAGCAGGTTTTAGGAGCGGTTCTGAAAGACACTCATGGAAGTGTCCACTGAAAGTTGACGAGCAACAACAACTGGGACCTAAAAGACACCCAGAATAAACGCTGAACTAAATTGGCCCAAGAAGAGACAAAATAAAAGAAGAATCCACACCAAGCATAAAGAAAGGTGGAGCAAAATGAAACCAGGGAAATCGGTTAAAAGATTGTTCGTCTAGAAGTCAAAATTGGGCGCGCCACCTTAAGGTGTTGACCCTCCACATCTATCAAAACATCTATCAAAACAGCTGGAGCACTGGGCCCAGCCACTCTTAAATAGCACTGGGCCCAGCCACTCTTAAATAGCACTGGGCCCAGCCACTCTTAAATAGCACTGGGCCCAGCCACTCTTAAATAGCACTGGGCCCAGCCACTCTTAAATAGCACTGGGCCCAGCCACTCTTAAATAGCACTGGGCCCAGCCACTCTTAAATAGCACTGGGCCCAGCCACTCTTAAATAGCACTGGGCCCAGCCACTCTTAAATAGCACTGGGCCCAGCCACTCTTAAATAGCACTGGGCCCAGCCACTCTTAAATAGCACCCGCCCCAGCACAGGCGAAACACAGACTAACGAGGTGACACCGATCGGTGAGTCCTACGTGCTAACGAGCTATACGTGCTAAAGTCAAACCTCAAAACATAAACCGAAACCTGTATCATCTTCTGTTGGTGGTTTACTCACAGAAAACAACTCCCATTATACATAATTAATTCATTAATTAATTAATTAATATACATTAATAAGCATAAATGCGTCGCCTTTTCCAATGGTGTTTACTGGCTGTAAAACAATTAAATATGCAGTACCATTCAAAAGTTTGGACACACC